>NC_050601.1:2311439-2403939 GCF_013368585.1 Megalops cyprinoides | reverse complement strand
GCCAGCCTCTGTGCTGACACAACTCCTCCTGGATACAGAACATCTAGAGTCGTTCTGCTTCTTCAGAAAAACGGTAACTCATTCACCATCAATCACAAGTGGGGGGAAGCCACCCATTACTCCAAATTCACATGACACGGGTGACTCAGGAGTCGGGTGGCACTGTGTCCACAGCCATGCGGGAGGTCCGACTGCACCGGCCAGCAAGCTTTCCATCTGCCCCGTAGTTCTGTCTCTACCGTTGTCCTTCTCTGGTCTTTTTCTGGTGCATTTCACTCTTGGTTGGGTTGTGTTCCGGTTCCCTGTGCAGCACATTGGCTTGCCCATGTTCTCCCCGACTCAGCGGCCCAAACGGATCCACCAGATGACCCACGGGGTTCTGAACCTCCCCCGGAACCCGCTGCTGGACTGGACCTTCGGACACTCTCTCATCAGCTGCCACGTAGAGCACCACCTCTTCCCCTTCCTGTCGGACAACATGTGTCTGAAGGTAAGCCTGTGTGTCTCTCTGACTGAGCATTACTCTGTCTGTCTCTCTGACTGAGCATGACACTGTCTCTCTCTCTCTGACTGAGGATAGCTCTGTCTGTCTCTCTGACTGAGCATCACGCTGTCTCTCTCTCTCTGACTGAGCATTACTCTGTCTGTCTCTCTGACTGAACATCACATTGTCTCTCTCTCTCTGACTGAGCATCACGCTGTCTCTCTCTCTAACTGAGCATCACACTGTCTCTCTCTTTCTGACTGAGCATTGTGCTGTCTCTCTCTCTCTGACTGAGCATCATGCTGTCTCTCTCTCTGACTGAGCATCATGATGTCTCTCTCTCTCTGACTGAGCATAACACTGTCTGTCTCTCTGACTGAGCATCATGATGTCTCTCTCTCTCTGACTGAGCATCACACTGTCTGTCTCTCTGACTGAGCATCGTGCTGTCTCTCTCTGTCTGACTGAGAGTCTCTCTGTCTGTCTGTCTGGCCATCTGCTGGTGTCTGTCTGTTAGTTTGTCACTGTCTACCTCTACCTGTCAGTTCAGTTCAGATGAACTTTACTAAAATGATAAACACAGTATTACATTGCCAAAGCACATGAGAACAACAGAAGAATTAACATCATCACTAATAATCTCTGTCTCTCTCCTCTTTTCTGTCTGTCTCTCTCACCCTCTTTCTCTCTGTCTCTCTCCTCTGCGCAGGTGAAGCCTGTTGTGTCCAGGTATCTGAGAGAGAAGAAGCTGCCGTATCAGGAGGATAGCTACCTCTCCCGCCTGCACCTCTTCTTCAACAAGTACCAGGAGCTGATGGTGTTTGCTCCGCCCATCACAGAGCTGGTGGGGGTGCAGTAACAGGGCTCAGGGGTCAGGAGGAGGGCCCGTCCAAAACCTGAGACAGCCCCGAACTGAGCCAATGAGATGACCACCGCTGGTCCTCCACGGCAGCGTCACCTATCCCAGCAGGAGCAGTGGGTGTGGTCACATGTCACACAGTCACATGATCGGAAGCCTTAACTCTCTATTCAGGAAGTTTTTTTTTGGGGGGGGTTGTGATGTGCACAGTGCAACATTTTTTAAGCTCATTAAGCCATACTAACACATAACCAAAAGCACTGGGGTATATTACCAGCTCAAAACTGTTCAGCTGCAGTAATTTACTGATTAACAATAAGGATCTCATTTTATATGTTAAATGAAGGCACTGAATGATGATTGGTGGTTGTGAATTCTGTGTAGATGCCTTTCAGGCTGATTCCTTATGGCAGAACACATGTCTGACAGAACAAAAATAAAATCTGAACATGACGGAGGCTGTGTTGATGTTCATATTTCAGTATATTCTTACATTTACATTTACATTTTTGCTCAGAGCAAATGTGTGGTATGTCCATTGATTATGAGACACAATAAAGTCAATCAAAATTTTGAGCCTGTAGTGTATTACCATGGGTTTCCATGATGTTCTACAGTGGTCTTCAGCAGTAGATCTGAAGATCTACTGAAGTACCCTGAAACACCTTTTTTGTGGAGGAGTGGGGTCACCTGTTTACCACTGATGAATTCCACAATCAACTACCACAGTTAACACCATCCAATTACTTGTTTAAAAGAAGTGCATAGTCTCCCTGATATTCAGATGCTGTGATCTTACAGCACACTGTGCATTTTGATGCTTTATTTAAAAAAACTGCCCTTAAGTTGTTATTGGAAGTAAAAGGCAAAATTAACGTGGGTGTTCTGCAAGACACAGCATTCTCCTTCACGGTGTGATCGTGCCCAGTTCTCTTCTGCTGGTCCGTTTTTCCCCTGGTGTGCATGTATCCCTTTAGCCCAGCTACAGAACGATGAGAATTCCCAGGCTTTTTTTCTGCTCGCTAAAATATGCGCAAGTCTGGAAAACGCTTAGATTTTGCCCTGAGAACAGAGAGCATGGGACAATGCACAATGGACTTTGATTAAGAGGCTTAGTGGAAGCAGACCAAGCGCTCGCCTTGAACTTTAACAGGAGCTTGAACAATAGTAACCGCCTGCTGGAATTTGCTCCGTGTCCTTACGTGACACCCATGACCAAACGCAGCTATTAACCGGTCGTGACTGACCTGACTGGATTGACCTGATTTTCTTTTGGCTGAGGGTTTTGTGAGTCTGTGTTCAATAAAATAATAATAAAAAAAAAAAACGCCAATATCTGCTCAGACTTCATTAGCGTATGTGGACAAGGATGTTGTGGATATTTGCTAGAGGCGTGGATCCTTCACCTGCCTCCATCTCTCTCTCCCTGTCTCACTCACATACGAGCTTCTGGTGCAAGTATCCACATGCGGTCACCGTCACACCCCTAGGGAGCAGTGTTGAGCGATGCTGCCTCCCTCTCTCACGCTCTGAGCCAGATGACACAGCAGGCTCGAGGGTTGTCATGGAAACAAAAATAACAGCAGCAGCACTGATCACAGCAGCAGTGCTGCTCCTGTTTATTTGATTATTTACAAAGACAAAGAAGTATAAGACGATAAGTTTATTGTCTTAAATAAGACAACATTGTCTTATAAAAGACAATATTGACTTATTGTCTTACATAATAAAATAAGACAATGAGCTTATTTGTCTAATTTGGGTTTTGATACTGTTCACCGCAACCCTGGCGAGTTTTTGCCTTCTTTGAACTCAGCCAAGAGAGTTAGGACAGTTTTCCGGGAGCTGTAAGTGTTTGCTTGCGCACCGCCCCACAGTCTTCCTGTCACTCTGCTCATGAGGAATGCACTGGTGACTGTAGCTCCTGATGGTATTGGTGATTGATGTGGGAGAATTTGGTGAAAAAAAAAAAAAAAAAAAATTTCTAATGCATTCAGTCTGGCTTGGATTAAACTGTACCTCACGGTGGGTGTGGCCTGTTTCTTTTGATTACATTCTCCCTCAGGTTTGTTGGCCCAGGTGCTGAGGTACATCTCGGCTTGGCCGGCTTTCCGATGCAAATCTGAACGTGATCAAAGGAGGCCAGGTGGTATTGGGTGTGGCTTAATGTGGTTTAGCGGGGTGACCAATCAGGATGTTTTCGTCCCATAAGTCAACGGTGCAGCAAAGAAAGGCTCCTTGCTCTGTTTGTATTGTGCTGGTGTGAGAAACATTAGCAAAAGCAAAGTGTCTGATGAAGTTGTTGGGAGGAGGCTGGCATAATCATTTCTGCTACCTATTTACTAGCTTCCACACAGTCTCCTGTTAATGAAGAGTGCTGCTCCATTGCACCTTACTCAAAGCTGGCATGCAGGGGCAGAGTGAAAGGCAAGCTTGGGACTCGCTGGAATGGTTCAGGTCAGGCGTCAGGTGTGTCTGTGGAAATTCAGTGGGAGACCTGAGACCTGAGAGGAGTCGAGTCGGCTCAATCCGCTCTGTCTACGCAGCACTGCGGCCAGTGAGAACAAGACAGTAGTTTTTAGTGAAAGGAAATGGCAAGGTGCGTTCGGAAGGAGCTGTGTAGTGCTGGACAAAGAGGATCTGTGGATAAAGCTCCTGCAGGTTTTCCTGGCTCCTCCTCCTACTGCCCCTGTCTCTCCCTCTTTCCCTGACTCGCTTTCCCTTTTTCCTTCTCTCTCCCTGGGTCTCTTTCCCTCTCTCTCACTGTCTCTCTCTCTTTGTTTCCCTCTCTCTCCTTCTCTCCCCCTCTGTCTCCCACTTTCCTTCTCCCACTCACTCTCTCACTCTCTTCCCCTCCTTTTCCACTCTTGTCCCCTTCCTCTCTTTCTCTCTCGCTCCTTGGGGGACTGCTTTACTGAAGCATGGTGCAATATCATTTTGTATCTTAGCTCAATAAAACAGATACATGCATATGAATGGGATTTAGCCCCCCCCCCCCCCCCCCCCGAAGTGTTCTCTGTCCTCCTATCCTACTCCCCACCCCAGCTCTATTTTGACATGGCTAAGATGCTTTAAAAATAGACAAAAAGTCGGTCCATTTCACCACAATAAACAGGAAGTGGACCATTAAGCTCTCAAAGACAAGCTCTCATACAGATGAAGAAAATACTGTGGCTTCCTGGTGACACCGCTAACGCTAATCAGAGGGGAAATACACTGACAGGCCTCTCTGTGGTAGAGAGAGCAGAGCAGCACCCTTTCTCTGGAACGAGAGCTGCTTCTCTGTCGCAGAGGGAGTTCTCCCTCACGGATCCCAGCCCTGCAGCGTTGTAGCATCACAAGATAGCAGATTTGGGTTGCGATGGGTTGGTGCAGAAGTCCAGTCCAGTTCTTGAAGTTCTGCAGCTCTTTGGTACAGTGTGGAGCAGGTAGATAAGCAAGCCTGTCTCTGTTGACGCAACAATACACACTGCACATTAGTCTGAGAGTGAAAGGACCCAATGCGTGAGCATAAGAACTGAACGAGGAGGTGCAGTGTTTGTCTTTGCGTGTCAGTTCCAGGAAATCCTGAATGTGATATGTGTGTGTGTGTGTGTGTGTCTGATAAATTCTCATTCGCATAGTGAGTTCTCACAAGTGAGCACACATTAGAGGCCGCCGTTTGTTCTCAGTCACCTTCTCAGGTCTTGCTGCAGTCAGTGTGAAAGGGTGAGGAGAGGGAGAACAGTGCACATGTTTTCACAGACACTAAAGGGGGCGGAGATTCCATCTAACCAATATGGCGCTTTGTCCTTAACCCGCCCGACTCACTCTGCAGACCGCAGGGTAAATGAGGATCAGCGAGAGCCGTTTTTTAAAAGAATGAAAAAAAGGGAAACCTTATCCGTGGTAAGCCCTGCGAAGTTGTGTGGGAGAAATCCGAAACAGGTCCTATTCTTCTTACTCCCCCAGATCATCCCTCCCTCCTCTTCTTCCTCTTCCTCTCTGCTCCCAGCTAGCGAGGGAGGGAGGGAGGGACAGAGACAGAGAGGGAGGGACAAAGGGAGGAACAGCTGAACTCCGAGTGGCTCCTGCTGACATTCACAAGCTTAAGGTGTGGTCTCTGGCCCTTCTCTCTTTCTTCCCCAGGCTTTTGTCAGAGGAAGAGCAGCTCTGAGGCAGAGAGGCAGAGGGAGTGAGGCATGGAGACAGCGGGAGGAGAACGACAGGGCGACACAGCACAGACAGGCACAGGTGTGTCACCTGGCCAAGTGGAGAACGAGGTCCAACCTGCTTCCTCTGGCTGCTCTGTGCCTCTCAAGGTCTCTTCCACCTTGCCCTGCAGCCACACCCCTCACAGGTCCCAGTCCGAGGAGACAAGGGAAGAGGGAGCGGGGGCGACCGGCCACGAGCAGTGTTACCATGACATCCCGGAGCCCAAATCTGAGCAGGGACAGGATGTGCCCCCGTGTGGGATGATACTGGGGGACGGAAGAGCAGACAGCCCGCCGAGCAGGAGTACCGGGGAGGAACAGGACGCCAAAGAGGAGGCCCGGATGCAGGAGCAGCTCCGGGGCCCGGAGGAACTGAGGCCAGAGGACGTGGCGTGTGACGCCTGTCTCCAGAGCGCCCCCCGCAGGGCGCTGAAGTCCTGCCTCACCTGCCTGGTGTCCTACTGCCAGGCGCACCTGAGGCCCCACCTGGAGAACGCCAAGTTCCAGAACCACCGGCTGGTGGACCCGCTGCAGGACATCGAGAGGCGGAGCTGCGAGGCCCACGGGAGGCCGCTGGAGAGGTACTGCCCCGCCCACTCCTGCTGCATGTGTCAGCAGTGTGAGGAGGAGGAGCACCAGGGGCACGGCGCCACACCCCTCAGAGAGGCCCGCGGGAAGATAGAGGTACAACACACTCACACACACACACACACACACACACACACACACACACACACACACAAACACATACACACACTCACACTCACACTCACACACACACACACACACACACACACACACACACACACACACACAAACACATACACAGACTCACACACAAACACACACACACATACACACATGCACACACACTCACACACAGGCATATACACACACACACACTTGGACACATGGACACTTTCACATGCCACACTAACAAACACACACACTCTTACACCTACACCTTACACCTACACACACACACAGATGTGTAAGTGAAGCTGTATTGCTCGCTCCATAAATGCATGGACACGGAGGGATACAGAGAGAGCAGTGCTTTCTCACAGGGGAACAGAGACAGAGGACACTGCAGTGTCGTATTACAGGGCCAGGGTTGCTCCTGTTTCACTGTGTTTTCAGATACGGGAAACCAGAACATAATCACCTCACATGAAAAACCAGTATATAGCTCAAGTGTGAAACAAGTATATAATCAGCTCTCTGTAACTGGTTTGGCATAGCCCTCCATAGTATTAATGCTCACCACACCATGGTAAAAGCAATAAATCTGAGACTTTGTTCTAGGCTGAATTTGTTGTTGGATGCCATAATGAACAATATGTTTCTCTGTTAGGCTGTCTATCTGTTGGTCTGTTGGTCATGGTAACAAATGCATCAGAGGCTGCTCTGATGTGGGTTTTGCTTATTGTGACAAAGTGATACTTATGTCAACATTTCATAGAATTTTAAATCCAACATGTAAGACATGCGTATTTTTCATACAGTTCTCATAGTGTATGTGGCATGTCTACTTAACTATAAATTCGTTCTTGGCGTGTCTGCAGCATTCTCGTGCCTACATGCACTCAGTATGTACTCAGTGAATGGCCTTGAGCTGGACGACCTCATATCTCACATTTTTCCACATTATTCGTTTATACAATCAGATGTTTACCGGGAAACTCAGCTTAGGTGCCTTGCCTAAGGGCACAAGTGCCGTACCACTCCATTTCCTTCAGAATTGTCTCAGGATTTAAGACCGAGGAGTAACATTAAATTTCAAAAACAAAACCCGTTTGAGGTGCTGAAATGAAAGGGGGGTTCAGGTCTTTAGGAGAGCAGCCAGATGAATGCTTCTGTTTTGTTACGGATGGTGGGAATCCGGCTACTTTGCCAGCTCTATCCGTGCTCTCGCTTTGCTTTTTAAAGGTGTTTTTCTTCTTTTTTGTGATCATAGGCAGTGTATGTAAATGGACTGGTGCCTCTCTGGTACATAAGAGAAGGCTGTACCACAGCTTGTTGGGTATTGCGGTTCAGGAGCTGAAACACAGCTTATTGAGTATTGTGGTTCAGTAGAATTGTGTGCAAGATGTTTCTCCTTCCTTTAATTATTACTATTCTTTCTTTTTTTAGCTTGGCAGTCACCCATGACCAAGGTGACTTACAGAGAATGTATTTTAAATATTAACCACTGGGACACTTGGATATTCATAGACACAATTCATGTTGGGCACCTTGCACAGGGGTACAATAGCAGAGCCCTTAGGATTCAAACTTCTGGTTTGGTTTGGTTCCTGTTTCACTATGCCACACTGCTGCCTTAATGAAATGTTATAGCTAGCTGATGGCTCACTGCTGTCATGCTGATAGGTGAGCTCCTCCTTTTTCCTTTGTGTGTGTCTACATCCAGGAAGAGCTGCAGCAGAAGCAGGAAGAGATTACGAAGACAGTGACGGCAGCAGAGAATGCCATCAGCAAGCTCCAGATCAACACTGTTTCCATCAAGGTCTAATGCTGTCGCCAGGCTCTCCTTGCTCTCACTCAACATGGCCACTCCGCTGCCCCTGATTCCTGCCCTCACTCAACATGGCTACTCCACTGCTCCTCATCCCTGCCCTCACTCAACATGGCTACTCCACTGCTCCTCATCCCTGCCCTCACTCAACATGGCTACTCCACTGCTCCTCATCCCTGCCCTCACTCAACATGGCTACTCCACTGCCCCTGATTTCTGCCCTCACTCAACATGGCCACTCCGCTGCCCCTGATTCCTGCCCTCACTCAACATGGCTACTCCACTGCTCCTCATTCCTGCCCTCACTCAACATGGCCGCTCTGCTCCTCCCCCTATCTTCACTCCTCTCACCTGCTCCAGCAGCCTAGTTTCACCAGACATGGTGCCAGGGTGGAGTAGCAACTTTGACCTCAACTCTTTCACCATGTGTGCAGGTTCTTAGCTGGTTAGGGTGCCCTTTGCTCTGGCACTTGGCACTCACATCTCAGACTGACAAAACTATCTTCTGTTGATGAAAGTGGCTCAAAAGAGCTCTTTGCAGGAGAAGCACGAATGTCAAAAGTCTGCGAAACGTGGCTATGCGAAAAATGTCTTTCAGAGTGCAGTGTGAAGGAGGGAGAGAGCAACCTGTCATGCTACTGGATGTGAATATTCAGAATGGGAATGTTAGCCCACGGCTTCGCTGCTGTGGATTATTACTGCAGGAGACTGTTTGAGAACATGCAGATAAGGATCTGTAGACTCCGAGACTCCAGCAGGATTACTGCTTACACGTAGCTGGGATTTGTCCTGATGATAGGTGACCCCACGTACATACCAAATCACACCTCCGTGTCCTTCTCATGCTTTATTTCCCCTCACTCTCCCTCTTTCTTGCTCTCCTTGTCCCTCTCTCCCTCCTTCTCTCCCGGTCTCTCTTTTCTGTCTTCCGTTCCTTTCCTCTCCATTTATCTCCAACACTCTTTCTCTTTTTTGCTCTTTCTCCCCCTCCCCTTGCCTACCTTACTCCCCCCCCCCTGCAGAGCTCGGTGCAGGAGGTGCATGGGCTGCTGGAGCAGCGGTTCTCCGAGCTGCAGGCCGCGGTGGAGAGGGCTCAGAGGGAGGCGGTGGAGCTGCTGGAGGGGCAGGAGAGGCGGGCGGTCCGGCAGGCGGAGGGCGTCCAGGCGCACCTGCAGCAGAGGTGTGCGGAGATGAAGAGCAGGCTGCTGAGCGCCGAGAAACTCCGCAGGAACAAGAACGACATCGACTTCCTGCAGGTAGGACCGCGTCGGGCGGCACCGCAGAGCCAGGCAGCGTAGCACGGGCCTTGCAAAAGCAGTGTCCAGCAAAGCAGTTTTACCGTAGTCCTGGAGGAGCTCTGCAGGGCATTCTGGGAAGGCTGATACTAACATAAGGAGTGATTTTCAGCTGAATTGGCCACAAAGCAAGTCCATCAGGAGTCCCCGCTCTTTATTTTCAGGTTTATATTTTTTGTGCCTTTTAGTCAAACATGACCTTCCTCAATGTGTGCACAAATTCCTTCCTGAGCTCGTTAACGCTCTCTGTAATAATATAATTAAGTAATAATAATATTAATATAATTGAGTTTGATTGTCTTAATTAATATGTCCAGATTGCAGTTTGCTTACAATGAGGAAGGTTGCGTGGTAGTTCTTCTGAACCCCACAAATCAGCCCCACAGCCCCCCCCCCGATTGAAAAGCTTGCAGGATTAAATACTGTATAAAGCACACTCTACAACCATGGGGCAACTGACTGTCCCATCCCAATGGGGTTTGCTCCTCTCAAACATGATCCCTGTCTGTGCCGGTCTCTCAGTGGTGGAATGAAGTCCCCATGAGGATCAGGACAGCAGAATCACTGGCCATCTTCCGACGCAGACTGAAGACCCACCTCTTCAGACTGCATCTCAGTTGCCCCTCAGTCCCTGTCCCCTAACACCTGCTACTTGTAGTAATTCCTGTTTATTTTATGTGTAGTATTGTGTTGTGTTTTGGATTCTGTGATCGGAGCGTCTGCTGAATGACTGTAATGTAACAAACCACTGGCCATTTCTGCTCCGTCCTGTGTCCGCTGGTCTCTCCTGGATTTGGGTTTGGCTGCAGGTCAGCTTCCCGGCCTCGCCCCTTTGCAACAGCCCCTGCCTTCCCTGAGCAGCTTCCAAAGTCCACAGTCCAATCGTGCGCCATGCCCCTGTCCAGGTGGGAGGAGACGGACGGCCAGCCCGCCATTCGCCCGGCCTCCGCGGCCCCTATAACACCCATCGGCGTTTGTGTTTACTCAGCGGAACGCCGATCCTGTTTATGCCCCATAACCTTTATCTAACCGGGCAGGTCAAACTCAGGGACTCTTTTCCAGTTTTTTTTTGTTTTTTAACGGTTCTTACCCTTTACTGCAGCTCTGTTTCAGAGTCACCTGTGGGGTATGTTATGTTTGTGTCACCACGGCAACGCCTGCAGCCGCGCAGGACTGCTGTGTCTTAGCAAACGGTCCTCCTCCGTGTTGTTTTTCACACCGCATGGTCCTCAGCGCCCTGCAGCGGGTGAAGTGCCAACTGGCGGCTGGGTGCAGCTTCGCTGGCCACACCCCGGCACTGCCTGCCTGAGAGGGGCTGGACGAGCAGCCCCTGCTGACACACCCGCCTCTATCCCCATTGGGACAAACTCGGGTCATCATAGGCTGACGGCACGTACAGCTCGTCGTGCACTGAAACCGAATGTCTTGTCCACTGTGCTACTCAGGAGCCCAGGCTAGGATCTGCTTTGAAACTGAATCAGCGGTAACACTTTGGCTGTTTTTAGTGAGACGCAAAGGAAGTTTCATTGGCACAGTGAGTCAGGACCACAGTTCAATGTCTCCCCTGAAAGATGACACCTTCTGCAACACAAAACCCCCATCGGTGCACAGGGACTTCGGATGTACATGACTACCTAATTTATTTGGTTGGAAAGATCGCCCCCTGCTGGCTCACCATTACCGCTTCCAGCAGCAGCCACATTTTCGAGGAGGGCTCTCATCCAAGTGCTAACCAAACCCAGCCGCACTTACCCCGAGCTGTTCAGCAGGAGAGGGCTGCTGTTGTTCATGTCACACACAGCATAGAAGTCCCAGACTTCTTTTATCTTCAATGTGTGGAAGTGTAATCTCAGTCCAACCTGGCATTTATTGTTATTAATTTGTTCTGCCTTGACATCTGGGATGATCTGTTTCTCGTTGTCATGCGGCGTAGGGAACAGACAGTTCTTCCTGGCTCAGAGATTACTCTGCCTCCCTATCAGTGTTGATAATATCCACAGTGTGTCCAGGGAAAAAAACTTATATTTTACAATCTTGACCTAATGTAACAGTGCTCAGACCTTTTATACCATGTTCTACTTTGCAATTCAATGCTGAAAACAGATTTAATAACAAGATAACATGACCAAAATTCAAAAAAGATACAAGAAATGAAACTGCTATGGTAATGTGATGAACTTGTATTTACTGACATTACAAATGACATTGTTTGCACATGTTGGTGTGATACTCTAAAATGAAATGCCGTTCACCCCAGCATGAACATTTACTCTGAGCTCTTCTCTGAAGTATGGATAATCATTGACTGGGACAAACTGAATCATCCAGTTTAATATTGAACTCTCTTCCTTAAAAGAACAATTTTCATCTTTTCCCGGAGGACTTTAATTCTTCTGCATATTGGTCATTGCGGTGTTAGCCGTTCTCTGCTTGCAGCGTTGCAGTACGGTATTTTCGCACACACGGGAACACTTAGGAGCAGCTTTTTGTGTAAACCTGCTCCCCCTGGTGGTCATTTCAGGAACACGCGCAGTGGCGGAAGGAGACGCTGGATGTTTCCCTGCCGAATGTGAACATCGGACTGACGGACTCCCTCACGGCCTTCGGCCACGTGGTCACCGAGGCAACCCAGGAGCTGTGTGAGCAGCTGCTGAACGCTTACAGGGACAAGCTGAAGGCAGCGCTCAGGAGCGGTGAGTGGAGTCAGGGGCTCCATCCCTACAGACCAGATCTTTTCTGCTCACTTTTCTCCGTGAGAGTCACTTTTCAGCAAACTCTGCGTTATTATGCAGAGGAACCTCAAAGGCCTGATTGCTGTTCCTGCCTGTGACAGAAAGTAATATTTCTGGAAACTGCCCAGATCCACTTAGATCTTAGCCTGCAGCTGAGGTTAACTCAATCTACAGGTGAAATCAGCCTGAAGCTGAAATCAGTTCTAGTGACCCTTTCTTTTTTACACCCCTCCTTTCAGAGAAACTGGGTGTGAAAACTGTGGTGTGTGACCCAGATCGCCAGATACCTGTGCCTGACCCCAAGACTCGGGAGGACTTCCTGAAATGTATGTCTGTCTGTTTCTGTGCCCTTTGACCCCGCCGTGCTCAAACCATAAACCACATGCGAATCAGTGGAGAGCGTACTTTGCTTTAGTATACTCTTGTGAAATTTGCATAGCAAAATATTACATAGCTTTCTTAGCATGAGCTCACAATGAAAACAAAAGCTCTTTGAGAAGTGCTTTGACGCCTTGGTCATGTCACCACATTGTTGTAAGCATGTTAAATGTAACCAGCAATGTAGCGAAGTGGCAAGGCAGGGCTCATGCTGGTTTGATTCCCCACTGGGGCACTGCTGTTTAACCCCTGGGAAAGCTACTTAACCCACAATTGCTTCATAAAATCCAGCAGTGTACATGGGTAAAACTGTAATCTATATACGTTGCTCTGCATAAGAGCATCTGCTAAATGCCAAACATGTAATGTAATGTAAATAAAAGAAGAGAGAAACACCTCCTTGTGGAAAGAGAAACGGCTCCTGATTTTTCTGGTCAGCTGTGTGCTCTGACACTCATCCATGTGATCGCCGTCTGACCCTCCAGATTCCGCCACGCTGACTTTCGACGCGCAGACCGCACACAGCTTCCTGCGCCTGACGGAAGAGAACAGGAAGGCGACCAACACCACGCCCTGGCAGCACGCGTACCCGGACGTGCCCGAGCGCTTCGAGCACTGGCGCCAGGTGCTGGCGGCTGAGAGCTTCTACCTGGGCCGGCACTACTTCGAGGCGGAGGCGAGCGGGGAGGGCACGCATGTGGGCCTGACCTACAGAAGCATCGACCGCAAGAGCCAGGAGGACAGCGGCTGCATCACGGGCAATGGCTTCTCCTGGTGCCTGCAGTGGAACGGGCGTGGCTTCTCCGCCTGGCACGGTGGTGTGGAGACGCCCCTGCCGGAGGCGGCGTTCACCCGGATCGGGGTCTACGTGGATTTCGACGGGGGCCTGCTGGCCTTCTATGGCGTGGGCGACTCCATGACCCCCCTCCACCAGTACCGGGTTGAGTTCCTGGAGCCCCTGTACCCGGCATTCTGGCTGTCCAAGAAGGAGAACGTGGTCCTGTTGGTGAAGCACCAGGACGTCCTGCCACAGACAGGCCCCCTGCCCCCCTGCACACTCCCCTCCAGCCCCAGAGACACCCAACCCCTGCAGCAGCGGCAGCAGCCCCTCTAACTGGACCTGCAAACTGTGTCTTACTGTCAGGAACACGGCTGCTGCTTCCCGGGTTGGCCACCAGATGGCCACATAACTTCCTGCGTTCTGTGCCTCATTTAGTCTATGTCTTCACCTGTGTTAATCAGTTATTGTTTAACACCAGTGCTCTGTGTTATTTAAGCCCTGCCCTTTGATCATGTCTCTGCTCAGCCTTGAGTTGCCACGCTTGTTGTGTGTGAACTCTTGTACCAAGCCTGTTTGTTTCTCCTGAGTCTCCGCTAAAGACAATAAAGAAACTTTATTTCCTCTGAACCAAACCTCTTGTGTTCCGAGTAATCTCCGCTTTTGGATTCTTCCCGCTCCTTGTCACAGCTATGTTACATTTACGTTTAGTCATGTAGTAAACACTCTTCCAGAGTGACTTGCAAATGTGCACACAGGAGGGTTAGGCTAAGAGTGGAGACGAAATCAGGTGTCGCGTTTCGATAGTGGGACTCATTGCACAGCATGTCATATTCTGCCAAGTGCAATAGCAGATGCAAGACAAAGAGTATATAACACACGTGTTTGAAGATGTGGCATGAATGTTTATGAGTGGGACGGCAGTGTAGCGTAGTGGTATGGAGCAGGGCTCCTAACCAAAACAGCTACTGCTAAATGGCAATAATGTCATGTTTAAGATTCCATGTCAGTTGAACCAGACTGCAGTTTGAGCAGAAGAATTTTCAGTCTGTGGCAGTCAATGGTCAGCGATTCATCAGGTCTGACTGTTGTAGGGAGCTCATTCCACCACTAGGGTGCAGGGTAGAGAATAGATGGAAGATGGACCCTTTCAGAGAGGGTTACACGCCCTGAACTGCACCCCATTAAGTCATATGTAATGGATTAGCTTCAGATACCACACACTGACAAATTTAATGCAACTGAACTTGGGATTGTAGCCTTTATCCCTAGTGTCTGTCTTGCAGGGCTGGGATTTCTGTCAATCTATTCATTCGAACAGTTGGTGTCACATGATGAGTAGGTCTGCCGGGTTCTCCTGCTGAAGAGATCTGTAACTTTACACAGATTTCTAAATGACATTTGTAGGCGTCCTTTTAGCATGCATGTAGCATGTTATGGTGTCTGATTATGGCAAGTGTGTGCTGTATCTGTGCATAGTATTACCGCATCGAATGGGTGGTTTTATCTGTTTGTATGAGTTCAATGAATAAAATCCACAATGCAAAACATATTTTTAAAATGAAAACCATGTTTTAATTTAAAACATTAACTTAAACATGTGCTATATCATCTTACATTATTTGTCTTCATTTTTATTAAAGAGAGACTTTGAAAATGTGATGATGACTAGAATATCCTTATTCTGATTTGATGGAAAATCTTCATATATACTTTTTACGTTAAATGTGGTAAATCACTGAGACATTGTTTTGAGAAATAAAATTTGAGGTGAGGTTTAATGTGGTGAACAGGACCACTCTATCCAATGCAACGTGAAGCTGCCTTTTTTATTACCCCTCCTAGAACAACACATCAACAACTGGGAGAACACTTGACATGCACAGCTTTCACAGTTTTCTGACATGCACAGCTCTGAGGAACAAAATTAGTGTCTGATAAATTTCACAACTGATCTGAGATTTGAAAAAAATGACATCATTAAAAGTAAACAGATTTTTTTTTTCAAAATCAAGACTATTAGATTTTCAGACGTCATGATCGATCAGCAGAACCACACCCTGGCTGAACATGGCTCCGGCTCCTTTGCAGGCCCGTCAGGCTTCAGGCGTTGAAGTCGGTCTCGTCGTAGGCGGGGTTGACGAAGTGGACGCCCGCGTGCGTCATGGTGACAGAGTTCAGGCTGTCGGGCCCGTACAGCCCGGACACTGTGGCCAGCTGGGAGGGTTTGTCAAACATGGGGTTGTCGAAGCCGTGGTCCAGGGGGCCCCCCAGTTCCCCGATTTCACTGCTCTTCCTCCAGCTGGGCAGAGAGGGGAGGGAGGGGAGAGAGGGGGCCTTCACTATCCCACGCCGAAAGAGGAACGACAGGAGGAGCAGGCCTGCCAACAAGGCCAGGACCCCCAGGACAGCGCCCACCACCACCCCCGCCCCGCCCCCTCCCTCTCCGCCACCCGAGGATGCCTCTAACTCCGCCCCCTCGATGCCCAGATGTTCCCCCTGGGATTGGACGTCCCTCATGATTTCGCGGGCCAGGTTCTCAGCCGCAGGCCCGGAGCCGGCGCCCGTCTCATCGTTCAGGAGCACCACCTGGATCTCGGCCTGCGCCTTGCGGGGGATCAATCCCAGCAGCCACTGGGGCCGGGCCACCTTGGACAGGGCGAGCCGGATGGCCCGGTACTGCGGCTGGCTGAGGAAGAGGTGCTGCAATCGCTGCCGGTACGACTCCAGGTCGAAGCCGTCTGCGAATTTCAGCCTGACGATGGCGCCGCACACATCGCAGCAGTGACCAGCAGGGCGCAGGGGCTTTCCGCAGTCTGCCGAGGGGCACGTCACGGCTGCACAGATCCTCGCACGGTGGGCGGAGTTCCCGCACTCGCACCCAGAGCTGTCGCCACAGGCGGGGCTGCCGACGATGGGGCGGGCATTTCCGTGGAACTGCAGCCGGCCAGAGCGCGATGCCAGGTAGCGGGAGAAGTCGGTGTCGTCTGTGAATTTCTGCCCCAGCACGGACACACTCCTCACGGGGACACCGGGCCCATCGGCCGAGACATCCACGCGGAAGGACGCGGCCGCCCGGAACACGGCATCGTCCTGCCGGCAGGGCACACTCTCCTCATGCACTGAGAACAGGAAGCGGCCCCTCTCCAGGTCGTCTCTGGAGGCAGCGGCCTGCCACAGGGCGGGGTTGAACCACCGCAGCGCCTCCGAGTGGCGGAACTGTGCCGTGACGCCCGTGCCACAGCCGGCGTCCTGCCCACCTGCGGCGAACCCCGCCCCCGGCGCAAGGATGAACTCCCCGTCCTCTGGCAGGGCCAGCTCTCGCAGGACGTGCGCCCGCTCCACGTACACCGACACCTTCCCGCTCGCCGAGAAGCCGGCGGTGTCGCTGCCGCACGGCACCGCCCCCGTGTCCCAGTTGGTGGCGTTCTCGAAGTTGGTGTCGGGGACCCACTGCTTGTACAGGCCAGCAGCTGTCCCGAGCAGAGCGAGAAGGAGGCAGGGGGACAGGAGGATGGCTGACGGAGCCGGCATCCTGAGAGTTTGTGACAGGCAAGGGGGATGGCGGCGACTGACCTTCGCTCCGGCGCGGACCGTGTGACTGTCACATGGGGGAGCCCGGGCAGAAGGGTGCAGCCTGGATGAGCTTTACGGCCTCACCGGCAGTGAAGCTTTACAGCTACGGCTCCAGTCAAACATTGACTACAATCAGAGAGCAGAGGCTCAAAACCAGCTGGGCATGTACAGCAAAAAAAAAAAACACTTTCACACACCACTGCCTTTCATCATACTGATGTAATAGCTGTCTGCAAGGCTGTCCTCAAATATATATACATTAATCACATATTTAAATGCATTTTGCAATATGAAACCTAAAATATAAAGAGCATGTGTGTGATATTTTATAAATGTATGAGGCGGTTGGTACTTTCTGCATCCTGTGTGGAAGCTTCTCTGTCACGAGTTAGGCGTACCATTCTCAGACCGCTGCTAAATGGCCCCGAAGTTAAAGACTAACTTAAGGCACTATTTGGTCCTAAAGCCAGAGCCTCTTTAAACAGAGGACACTGACAGTGCTGTGGCATACTGCAGCATTTCTCAAGCCTCTCCTGGCGGCCCACTGTCCTGCGTATCTTCTATCTATGCTTGCTGCTTGATTAAATCAGGTGTGCTCAGCTAATCAAAGGTGCCACTGATGAGTTCAGTCAGGTAGGGAGAGCAGGGAAAGATGGAAAACGTGCAGGACAGTGGGCCTCCAGGAGCAGGATTGAGAAACACTGGTGTACTGTATGTATTTGTGTATACTATGTGTGCACTGTATTAGTTGCAGAGGTGGACACCCGGCTTCAGAAAGTAAAAATCCTGCCACATATTTGTTCCACCCATGCACTACACCAGCTGAATTTACACAGCTGAACTGCAGCCAGGTAGAGGAGCTAATTAGTGAAATCAACTTGTTTAGTGAATGGCTAGGGTGTAGAGTGTAAGCTTGCAGAGATTCGCTGTTGTTGCATTTTATTTATTTTTAAAATAATTTGCTGTTCTAATTATGTAGTTGAAATACTGTCTCATGTAAATGATGTGCAACCCTGCATAAAATGCTCAAAATTTAATAAATGATTTTTGATTAATGATTAATAAATGATTAATAAATGATTCTCATATATTTTATAATATTTTACTATGTAAGAATTACATAAAGCAAGAGTAATGTATGTGCATGTAACACGACTCGCATCGATCTGAAAGACATCACAAACCTGATGAGGAAAGAAAACCCTTAACCCAGAGCCTCAATTGCTTTCTCTACGCCACCAGTAGAGGGGGTCATTGGCAGAAGTCTCTGCAAATATTACTGGGAATGTTATTTTAGAAAATGTTTTACAATGTTTTACGATTCAGGCATGTGTATGAATCGCATCAGCTACGAAAATAAATTGTTTAAAATACGCAGACATTATTCGAACCATGTCGTAGTTACAACCGAGGGCACTATATTCTACAATTATAGCGATGAATGTGTGCTGTCACTAAAATAGTATGTCTGCATACATTTATTCACCCACAGTATATGCTTGACAGTGAACACAGTCTGGACTAGAAATGTTAGGTATTGCTAGTGGAGCTGCTACATCTAAAATACCCAAGTTTGTAAAAGGCTTGGTAGCTACGCTTGCAAGTCTCCCTTTAACAGCGGATCTGTGCGACGACTTATTTAGCTAAAAATGAGTTTTATATAGGTTTATATATAGTATATATATGTTTAATACACCCTCAGCCCGGTAGAGGATGTCCAAAGCAAACGCCATCGCTTCCGGTTTGGGTCCCGCAGGCACGTGGAGGACGCGTTTGTTTACCTACACGTCACCAGGAAGTGTTGCTTACGTGTACGTCCGAAATGATCAGGCAGGTAAGTTTGCAACAGAAGTGCCTTTCTGATGATTTAGCCAGAAAAAAGTTGGTTTCTTTTGCCTTTCTGCTGCAAGTACTTACAGGGACATCTCGTTCTTCTTTAATTACCATCAACGTTGTTAATAATAACAGCAATCCGTATGCCATGTTCTCGCGTATTGATTGTGAACCCTATCTAGAGCAGATACGCTAGTCACGTCGTGAGCAAACGTGAGGTAGCTAGCTAGCTAGCCATGTTGGTGCTTGCAAAGCGTTCATAACCAACAGCCTGCTTGATATGTTGATTTCAAAGTTGCAGCCACTAGCATACATTATTAGCAAACTAGCGAACGTTACCCAAGAATAGATTACATCACTGCAAATGCCTACACTACTAAAGCAATCTAGTTGAGAGCCCCCCACACGTTACCTAATACCTCTCTCCCTTTTTCGCCTGTGAGCAAAACGTAAAAAGCCAGCAATATATACTAGCTTCTGTCAAGACTAGAACAAGAAATTCAGGCCGTTCAAGTGTGTGTGTGTCTGTGTGTTTGTGTGTGTGTTTTTACTTTAGAGATTATGTTTTGGCAGGACTTAAACGAGGATGACGTCCCTATGTTCGATGAAGACGATGCAGACACAAAAGAAAGAAGGTCAAAGATCAAGTGAGTCCAGACAGAGTCTGTTATTTGACTCCCCTGTCAATCAATTTCCTGGTCCCCGTAACTAGTGCTTTTGCGTATCTGGAGTTCGGTCTGCTTGGGTTATGGAACCTTTGATTTAACAGTGCTGTGAAAGGGTGACATACAGAATGAAATCAGACTTTGCTGGGGTGTCATATTAGCGCTGTCCAGCCTGTACTGCTGTCAGGTGCTGTAACTCCTAGGCTGTGGTTACGTTCCTGGGTCATGTTGCAGGGGCCAGTGACACTGTTCGCTAAGCGAAACGATGACAATCCTGTGTCCCAGGCACCCGCTGGCCTCTTTTTTCCACCTGTTCTTCCGAGCGAGCGCCATCCTGGTCTACCTGCTATGCGAGCTCCTGAGCAGCAGCTTCATCGCCTGCATGGTCACCATCATCTTCCTCCTCTCCTGCGACTTCTGGACCGTGAAGGTCGGTGGTCCTGCGAGGGCTTAAACACGTTCTGCTGCCCAGAGTCTGCACAGATTCACTGATCTGTGAATCACCGGGATGGCACCATCTCCATTCACTGTACCCGCTTATTTCAACCAATCCGCATACCATACAGACCTTTGCAGCATGAAACTGAATTCCACAGCCGTGTCTTCATGCATATTGTGCACGTTGTACACTAGGCTGCACTGCATGGCATCTGTACAGGATGACACACAAAGCGAAAGTTGCCACTTTTAACCAAAAGCACATAGTGAGTTATGTTTCGGTGTATTTCCCTCTTTGAGTGCAACACTGAAATGTGTCCCCTCTGTCAGAATGTCACAGGCAGGCTGCTGGTGGGGCTGAGATGGTGGAACCAGGTGGATGATGATGGGAAGAGCCACTGGGTGTTTGAGTCGCGGAAGGTAGGACACACACACACACACACACATACACACATACATACATACACACATACACATATACACAGACACATACCACACACACACACACACATACACACACACACACATACACATGTACACATACATACATACACACATACACATATACACAGACACATACCACACACACACATACACACAGTTCATGTGACATAACTTACTTTCTCCAAAAGCAGGAAGTAATTTAATGTCAAAAGATGCATCACATGAACAGAGCATTACATGAGCTCCCCAATGGACTGTGTGAAATAAGGTTATTAAAAATATGAAAACAGAACAAAATATATGTGTAAAGAAACTGTCTCAGTCACGGGCAGAAGAATAGTAAGCAATACATTGGACACACAGTACAGCTCTGTTGGACACACACATGCAGTCAGGATGGTCGGCACTGTAGGAGTTCTGGATCAGCTGCAGGCACAGCCTGTGGAAACGCCCTGAGTCTCTCCCTTATCTCTGTTCAGCAGGGGGCCGCGAGGAAAGACCCCTCCAGCTCAGAGTCCAGGATATTCTGGCTGGGGCTGACCGTGTGCCCCATCGTCTGGGTGTTCTTCGTCTTCAGCACAATCTTCTCATTCAAGATCAAGTGGCTGGTGAGGTCACTGCTCTCCTGTGCTTCCAGTGTAAAGCCTGGCAGTGTGGTGTAGCAATTAGGAGTCTGACCTTATTACCAGGAGGTTGCAGGTTCAGAGTCCATGTGGATGCACAGCCATTGTCCCCTCCATGCAATGGTACAAACCCCGCATTGTCTTTATGAATATACAGTGACGTAGAATTATAATGCAAATAGCAACAATGTAACATATACTATAGTATTTTGGTATGGTTAAAGTGTGTAAGTTGTCCTAAATGAGCATGCTTGTTTGGGAAATAAATGATGTAAGGCAGTTACTCTACCCAGATCCCTGTTGAGAGGTAATGAAATTATTATGTGAATATTATCCTGTAACTATCCAGTATTGTGACATGATGACATACTTCAGTAGGTCTAGATTTGTATTCAGAATATTAGGAGCCAGAGAGAGTATTTTGATATTTGTTGTTCTATGCAATATGCATGTCCGGTGGTTATTGCACGTAATGTACTCTTGCTTGTTACCAGCAGAACCATTCTAGTCATTCAGTTTTTACACTGCTGACTGCATTCTCCTCTTTCATGCCCTTTTATGGGCACACAGGCAGTGGTGATCATGGGCGTGGTCCTGCAGTGGGCCAACCTGTATGGCTACGTCCGCTGCAAAGTGGGCGGGGGGACCAACCTGAAGAGCATGGCCTCCAGCTACTTCGGCCGTCAGCTCTTTAAGCAGGTACAGTGTTTCACATCCACACGGCAGCATGAAGGGGCAGCGTTCTCACCTGGAGCTTTACTGCTCCTGTCTGCCTGCTTCCGCATTCAGTGCTGCAGTGCAGCTCCTACACTAAACTGCATCTGCAGTCTCAGTCCTGCAGGGTGGTGGAGTGCTTATGGAATTTGATTTGTTGTCAGTTGGTTGTAAATTTGAATTCCAGGTGTGATATTACTGCTGTACCATTGAGCAATGAACTTAACCTGAAACATTTCAGTAAATATCCAACTGCATAAATGGATAATAATTATGATAAATAAACAAAAAAGAAGGAGAAATCAAAATATCAATGTGAAACATATGGCTGTCATATACAAGCTATGGCTGTTGCCCAAGCAAATAAACAATGTAATCCTTTGTTCAGTATTGTCCTAGACGATGTGTGGGGTTCTTCCATGTGACGGTGCTCAGTTTAAACAGTATGCAATACAATATTCTTCTTTGTCATAAAGTGGTTTGGGATGCATTAGTTAACTTTCAGAGTATACAGTGGTTCATAATGATGGAATTCCATTCCATACTCCTTTTGTGAAAGAGTTGCTCCATGAAAAGATAGTGAGAAAACAGTTTCATATGCAACCCTGCCTCCATCTCTTAAACATTATTAATATGGGTGCATCTTAAATGCATTTTTAAATTTTTATTTCTCCTCTTCTGTTCAGAGGTGGTAACGGTTTACATCCTTCCGTTTGTCGTTTGAGCCACATCCTGCTTCCTGTTTGTCAGGGTCTCATATGTTGATAGTTTCAGTTTCTCAGAAATCATGTTGCCAAAAACATCAGTTCAGCAGGGATCCAGGAGGTTTATATGAAATGCCACGGCCAGAATTTCACTCAGAGTGGATATTTAAACAGCATCAGTCACTGACTGTTAGAATCACTGAAAGAAACGTCTTTGAAAGTGGGAAAACAAGATTTATGCAAAATATCCTATGCTGCAGTGGTATTTACACATTAATTTAAATTACACATTTTAGAGGTTATTTTGAGTAGGTAATCGCCTAAAATAATTGTTAACAGGAACATGCCAATATGAAACTGACCCCTTTTATGTCAGTTGCTGATGCTAAAATCCTGCAGCTGTTTGGGATTCATTAGGTAACTTGTACAGCATACAGTGGTTCATAATGATGGAAAAGCTCCTACTTTTGCTTTATAAGGAGGGTTTGTAATGAAGGAAGACCACACGTGATACAGCTGGCAGTAAGCACTAATCTTTATTTCATTCCAGCTGAATACTTGTCTATGAGAAATGTAATGATCTGTTTCTGTGCTGGTTGTGTTGTTGACAGGCAATGGCTAAAGAAGAATTCTAGAGAGAAACAGGTGAAAGGAGAATCAATCAGCATGTCTGCTATCCATGTATATAACAGTAATTTCTGATTTTAAAGACATTTAAAAATCTCTTGCCTTATTGAAAGGAATCACTACTTGTTTCTATGGAGTAAATTACAGTTTCTAAAAATGCTGTAACACTTGAGTGATAGAACAGTTGAAAGTCCATACATTGCATTTTTATTCTGCTGTATAATTCATAGACAATTTCAGGATCTGAATGTTTTTTTATAATTGCTCTTTTTTGTTTCTTCAAAAATGTGATTTTTTTTTCCTCTTCAAAGACATTATTTCTGTATAGTATTATATATCCAATGTCTTTACTTTGATGTCTGTATCAGAATAAAAAGACTCTTTGTAAATACGTCTTTGTATGTGAGCAATGACAAATGCCAACTTAGTATTTCCAACGTGCATTGTCCTGTTGTCCTTTGAAATTAGACTAGCTTTAGCTCAGATCCATGGTGAGAAACAGCTCACAGTGAATTGCCCACATATAGATCATGTCTTACTAGCAGTACATCATAATTCATCAACACAGTAACAGACATTTACATTTGAGTAAATAATGATCTCGGATACGCAGAGCTAATGTTGATTATCTATTTTTCCCCGTTTTCACAAAGCTGCTTAATTATTATTTAACTGCTATTTCGTTTACACAGATCCTCATAATGAACCTGGGCCTATGCACTTACTAATTACCCATGCAATATCAGCATTACAGTACATAATGGTATATAAGAGCAACACAGAAATGATCATCTTTATTGTGTGTGCTGGTATATGTCACAATACTATCAGATGCATGCATAGTGTCAAATGAATTAAACCATCCTTGTATTTAAAATTAAAATTTGACAACAATCAAGGTGTGAACATGCCCAAATGATGACAAGACTCCGAGAAGAAATGAACCAAAAGAAAACTGCAAATTTGAGAGGAAGAACCAAATTTGAATTTTCAGAGGAACCAAATTCAATGAAGCATTATTATAAGCAGTCTGCAATTAAAGTTCACAATAATTTAGCATTTACAGTACATTGTTGGCATTAAGTAGATGGTCTTACCCAGATCAACTTATATTTGTTAATCTTTGAAACGTTATCAATTCATACAGCTCATTCATATAGGTATCTACGGAGGCAATTCTGTCTTAGGTACCTTGCCCAAGGGTACTGCAGCAGTGCCCCAGCAGGAAATGAAACCAGTAGCCGTCAGTTACAAGCCCTGCTTCTTTCTACAATGCTACACCGCCACACTTTTAGAGGGAAAATCTATGAGTCTATGAATCTATAGAGTTACAGTCATGTGAAAAAGCTGTCATGTTTGAAAGAGATGAGCAACATATCAATTCAGTCGCAGAATAATGACCCAGTATTTCAAATCCATGAGATTTGTTTGCAAACAGCACAACACTACTATCCCATAAAATACTAGTATTACTATAAAATATTAAAACAATAAAAATAGAGTAACATAACTGTCCCAGTCACAGGCAGAAGAATAGTAAGCAATACATTGGACACACAGTACAGCTCTGTTGGACACACACATGCAGTCAGGATGGTCGGCACTGTAGGAGTTTTGGATCAGCTGCAGGCACAGCCTGTGGAAAGGCCCCGAGTTTCTCCCTTATCTCTGTTCAGCAGGGGGCCGGGAGGAAAGTCCCCTCCAGCTCAGAGTCCAGGATATTCTGGCTGGGGCTGACCGTGTGCCCCATCGTCTGGGTGTTCTTCATCTTCAGCACAATCTTCTCGTTCAAGATCAAGTGGCTGGTGAGACCACCACTGTCTTGTGCTTCCAGTGTAAAGCCTAGCAGTGCAGGGTAGTGATTAGGAGCCTGAGCTTGTTACCAGCATGTTGCAGGTTCAGAGTCCATGTGGGTGCACAGCTGTTGTCCCCAAGCGATGGTACAAACTCTGCATTTCCTTGGGGAATATACAGTGACATAGATTGATAATGTATATAGTATCATTATAACACATAATATTGTATTGTATTATGATTAAAGTGTGTAAGTCCTAAATAAGGAGGCTTGTTTTGGAAATAAATGATGGAAGGCAGTTACTCTATCCTGGTCCCTGTTGAGAGGTAAGGAAAATATTATGTGAATATTATCCTGTAACTATCCAGTATTGTGACATGATGGCATTCTTCAGGAGTCCAGATTTGCATTCAGAATATTAGGAGCTAATAGACAGTATTCTGATATTTGTTGTTCTATGAAATATGGCTGCCTGGTGGTTGCTGCATGTAGCCTGCTCTTGCTTGTTATCAGCAGAACCATTCTAGTCATTCAGTTTCTATGCTGCTGACTGCACTCTCCTCTTTCATGCCCTTATATGGGCACACAGGCAGTGGTGATCATGGGCGTGGTCCTGCAATGGGCCAACCTGTATGGCTACGTCCGCTGCAAAGTGGGCGGGGGGACCAACCTGAAGAGCATGGACACCAGCTACTTTGGCCGTCAGCTCTTTAAGCAGGTACAGTGTTTCACATCCACACGGCAGCATGAAGGGGCAGCGTTCTCACCTGGAGCTTTACTGCTCCTGTTTGCCTGCTTCCGCATTCAGTGCTGCAGTGCAGCTCCTACACTAAACTGCATCTGCAGTCTCAGTCCTGCAGGGTGGTGGAGTGCTTATGGAAGATGATTTGTCGTCAGTTGGTTGTAAATTTGAATTCCAGGTGTGATATTACTGCTGTACAATTGAGCAATGAATTTAACCTGAAACACTGCAGTAAATATCCAACTGCATAAATGGATAATAATAATTATGATGATAAAGAAACAAAAAGGACAGAAACCTCAAAATATCAATGTGAAACATATGGCTGTCATATACAAGCTATGGCTGTTGACCAAGCAAATAAACAATGTAATCCTTTGTTCAGTATTGTCCTAGACGGTGTGTGGGGTTCTTCCATGTGACGGTGCTCAGTTTAAACAGTATGCAATACAATATTCTTCTTTGTCATAAAGTGGTTTGGGATGCATTATTTAACTTTTAGAGTATACAGTGGTTCATAATGATGGAATTACATCCCAAAGCTCCTACTGTGGCTTCATAAGGAGGGATTGTAATGACGGAACACCACACATGATGCAGCTGGCAGTAAACACTACTCTTTATTTTGTTCCAGCTGAATAATTGCCTATGAGAAATACTCCTTTTGTGAAAGAGTTGCTCCATAAAAAGATAGTGAGAAAACAGTTTCATATGCAACCCTGCGTCCATCTCTTAAACGTTATTAATATGGGTGCATCTTAAATGCATTTTTAAATTTTTATTTCCATTTCTCCTCTTCTGTTCAGAGGTGGTAACGGTTTACATCCTTCCGTTTGTCGTTTGAGCCACATCCTGCTTCCTGTTTGTCAGGGTCTCATATGTTGATAGTTTCAGTTTCTCAGAAATCATGTTGCCAAAAACATCAGTTCAGCAGGGATCCAGGAGGTTTATATGAAATGACACGGCCAGAATTTCACTCAGAGTGGATATTTAAACAGCATCAGTCACTGACTGTTAGAATCACTGAAAGAAACATCTTTGAAAGTGGGAAAACAAGATTTATGCAAAATATCCTATGCTGCAGTGGTATTTACACATTAATTTAAATTACACATTTTAGAGGTTATTTGGAGTAGGTAATCACCTAAAATAATTGTTAACAGGAACATGCCAATATGAAACTGACCCCTTTTATGTCAGTTGCTGATGCTAAAATCCTGCAGCTGTTTGGGATTCATTAGGTAACTTGTACAGCATACAGTGGTTCATAATGATGGAAAAGCTCCTACTTTTGCTTTATAAGGAGGGTTTGTAATGAAGGAAGACCACACGTGATACAGTTGACAGTAAGCACTACTCTTTATTTCATTCCAGCTGAATACTTGTCTATGAGAAATGTAATGATCTGTTTCTGTGCTGGTTGTGTTGTTGACAGGCAATGGCTAAAGAAGAATTCTAGAGAGAAACAGGTGAAAGGAGAATCAATCAGCATGTCTGCTATCCATGTATATAACAGTAATTTCTGATTTTAAAGACATTTAAAAATCTCTTGCCTTATTGAAAGGAATCACTGCTTGTTTCTATGGAGTAAATTACAGTTTCTAAAAATGCTGTAACACTTGAGTGATAGAACAGTTGAAACTCCATACATTGCATTTTTATTCTGCTGTATAATTCATAGACAGTTTCAGGATCTGCATGTTTTTTTTGTAATTGCTCTTTTTTGTTTCTTCAAAAATGTGATTTTTTTTTCCTCTTCAAAGACATTATTTCTGTATAGTATTATATATCCGATGTCTTTACTTTGATGTCTGTATCAGAATAAAAAGACTCTTTGTAAATACGTCTTTGTATGTGAGCAATGACAAATGCCAACTTAGTATTTCCAACGTGCATTGTCCTGTTGTCCTTTGAAATTAGACTAGCTTTAGCTCAGATCCATGGTGAGAAACAGCTCACAGTGAATTGCCCACATATAGATCATGTCTTACTAGCAGTACATCATAATTCATTAACACAGTAACAGACATTTACATTTGAGTAAATAATGATCTCAGATATGCAGAGCTAATGTTGATTATCTATTTTTCCCCGTTTCCACAAAGCTGCTTAATTATTATTTAACTGCTATTTCCTTTATTACCCAGCGTTACAGCACATATGGATATATGACGATTGAGCATCATACTAAGTGTCTCCTACTCTTAGAAGCAAAGAGCAACACAAATGGTCATGATAGCTAAAGAAGGATGCCAAATATTCAGTCACTGCATTTTCTAGAACAGAAGAAATGCTTTTGACAACAATCAGTACTTTTGCATGCAGTCCTATTATTCATGAAGAATGAAAAAGAGTATGAAAGATATCCTCTGAAGGCTGTGTTTAAGTTTTATGACCCCAAAATAAATATAGTAAAGTGTACATACAGCTGGCAAATTGTTTCTTTTTTGTTTAGATGTGTTTACTCTAAAGGTTTCTCAGTTTCCTGTTTGGTCTTCCTGAAATTTGGAATGAAGCCAGTTACTCTCTCAGCGACAGAAGGGCCTTCCCTCTCGTACAGTAGTGCTTTTTCAGCCCTTCTCTTGATGTCCTCCAGTTTTTGAACCCTCTCTGCATTTCCTGTTTCTCTGACTTTTGTGATCAGGAAGTCCATGTGCTGAAGAGTACACATTGACTCGGGTCTCAAGGCAATCTGATCCAGTTTAACTACACTCTGGTATAACTTTTCTAGGAGTCTTATCTTTTCTGCTTCAGTTTTCCTGAGATCTTCCTCAAGGCTCTGCACCATTTTTTCTGCTGTTGCTTTTTCTCCTGTTGCTTTTTCATATTTTTCTTTCAGATCGTCACTCGTCATGTTGAGTATGCAAGTCTTTTGTTCATACATTTTTTTCTCTCTGATGTGATCCCCAGAGCTGCATTGGCTAGGACAGACTGTACAATGACCCTCTGACATTACAGCACACAAGTGCAGCCAACCAAACAAGATGAATGTACATGGATGGTGACAAGTCATCTCGCACTTTTTGCAGCTGGTAGCTGGTTTACTTGCTTCAACTAGCTCTCTATAATGGTCTTCTATCTCAAATGTAAAATTTTTGTTTGCTTCCATTTCCTCCTTGTGTTTCTACACTACATCTTGTGTCTGTCTGAGCTCATTCTGTTTACTCTCAGCCTCTCTGATCCTCTCCTGTAAACTCTGTATACGAGCCTCCAGCTGAATACGCTCCACCAGCACCTCCTGAGTCATCTGCAAGCTCCTCACCTCCATCGTGTTCAGGGTCTGGAAAAATTTCTCCAGAGTTCCCACTCCCATTTTCCAGTTTCTTTGCAAAAAACCTCCATCTTCATCTTCATCTGACACATTGTTGAATTTAAAGTGAACAGGTTGGTTTTTCTCATTTCTGGCACAGGGAACACCAGCTTTGTCAATGGCTGCAAGGGCTGCTGGTTTCCCCCCATCTGAGAATGTAATCAGAGCCATGATGTTATTTTTCAGGTCCTTCCCAAATAAAGACAGGATGACATCAAATATGTATCTCTGAGAGGGTGTGAGACGATTCTGTGAGGCTTTAACAACTAAACATACTGCATCAATTTGATGAACACCATTTTCAGATTTGAACAACTTCAGCAAGTTGCCAGCAATGAGTTTGTCATTTCCTTCGGTGTCCCCATAACCAGGGGTATCAATGATTCTGAGAGAAAATGGGACTCGAACCCCTTCCTGCCCATAGATCTCATACACAGTAACAGCAGTGGTTTGAGACTCAGTCTGGCTTCTTCCTTCATCTTCAATAATCTGAAACTGAATGTTGTCTTCCCACTCCACGCCCAGGATGTAGTTGACCATCACATTGATGAGGGTGGACTTCCCTGCTCCTGTCTCTCCCACCATCATTATGGTTCTGGTCATTATGCTGGGATTCTTTGTTCCAAAGGTCCATTTTCTGACCCTTCCAGACTCATCCAGATTCTCCCTGACAGTATTCAGCAGGTATGTTGCAGGGGGTTCCTGCTGGATTTGTTCACTCAGGTTGATTACTGATTGAAATCGTGGACTCCATTCCTGTGTACAAGTCTTCGTCTCTACAACAGATGCATATTTACTTATTATTATTATTATTATTATTATTATATTATTATTATTATGGGGAAACCCCTGACATTCTGACACTCTGCTGATACTTTCCATAGCCCATCAACAGGCACGCTTTCAGTCTCTGAATTGGATGTTTCCATTTACTAGTTTTCATGTGTTTCTATTTCACCGTTTCTTATATACTGTTTTCTATGAACTTCTCAACTGACTTTTTTGGGGATGGGAAAGAATTTTCCACAACTGGACTGGATTTTCTGTTTTTAACATTTCCTTTACAAATTATTCTTTTCAATGTTTTATTCTAATTCAAATGAAAAAGCACTGTTACAAATTTGATGAATTGTTTCAATCGTTTACAACACTTACAAGCTTTGAGATTCATTAGTGGGGTCCATAATAATCTATGCCAACTTGTGACAGAGTCAGGGACAGTGATCAGCATTAAATTTCACTCTCACAGCAAACTGGTGCCTCAGGACAGGGCGGCTGTCTTCTTGGACCTAGAAAAATGTAACGATGTTGAACTGAAGAGACACTAGATGAATGTTACAACATTGTTAAAGCATTTTGGCATGTTTATTACTAACTGTCAATCTTAAATTACACATCTTACCTTAAATTACATGTGTTCTCAAAAACTCAAAAAGTACAAAAAATACATTTTGTTTTGGAGGCAGGATAAAATGTTTGCTTGTAAGCTTTTCCTTGTTTTCCATCATGGAAACAAAAAACAAATTAGCAAATATATATTGCGAGAGCATAGACTCGACAAGGCTTACAACCAACAGCACTGTCAAAAGTCTTGCTTGATTACTGATGAGCCAGCTGTACTTTTCCTCTTAGGTGACAGCAGTGAGTCAGGCTTGCGGATTCTTCCTGTACAACATCCAAAGGATCCGCCCCCATCTCAATACATATTCAACACAGCTCCTAGTTCAGGCCCTAGTCCTCTCACGTCCTGGACTACTGCAACTCCCTCTTTGCTTGCTTTCCTGTCTGTGCAATCAAACCTGTACAACTAATCCAAAATGCAGCTACACGGCTTGTCTACAATGTCCCTAAATGTAGTCAAGTTACTCCCCTCCTCACTCACTTCACTGGCTTCCTGTTATTGCTTGCATCAAGTTCAAAACCTTGGTGCTGGCATACAGGACAGTGTATGGGACAGCCCCCTCATACCTCTGACCCCTCTTCAAACCCTATATTCCCTCAAGATTGCTGTGCTCTGCATCCACAGGGCAACTGACTGTCCTGACCCAATGGGGTCGTTCTTTTCAGACACGATAGCTGTCTGTACTGGTCCCTCAGTGGTGGAATGAAGTTCTCATGGGGGTTAGGACAGCAGAATCACTGGCCATCTTCCGACACAGATTGAAGATCACCTCTTCAAACTGTGTCTCGGTTCCACTTCTATCCCTACTCCCTAACACCTGCTACCTCTAGAATTTTATGTGTAGTATTGTGATGTATTTTGATTCTGTGTTGTAGGGACTGTTGTATCGTAGTAGACTTGGCTTCTATCAGATTGCTGAGGTTCTGTAGTTTCTGTAGCTCTGTGTGTGTGCGCGACTACAAATCTGATATCATTTGACAAACTGTAAATAAAATATTACAAGGTGAGACCACCCTCTGCTCTGAACACTAAAACGCTAATCAAAGTCATTCTAGATACGGTTGGCAGTGCGCAAAACTACACCCGATGACAATAAAATCTTTCTGTAAGTGCACTCTCCTGTGTATCTGTATCAAATATAGGAATGGTGTTTTTACCACTAAAGGAGAGAAAATAATAATAATACAAAGTAATATTAATAGAACAGTCTTTCTAATAGTTACATTAAAGTGGAATTAACTTACATCTTACAATATCACAGTATACACAGGCTGTCAACACCTCTTCAAATTTCCAAACCTTTCCATGACTTTTCAAAGTTGCATAAAATTTCAATCACCATTTCCTCGCAATCTTGCTAACCATAATCTATAGATAGAAAAGTGAAAAAATGGAGAAGCAACTACATGTGTACTCACTGAAGACACATTATACCAACTAGCTAGATTTTAACTTCCACATCAATACACAGTGGAAACGGTAGGCTAATGTTACAGTTCCATCACAGAGAAGACAATCAAATTCCATGACTTTCTAAAAATTCTGTATTATTATTATATATATTATAATTCAGTACAGTTGTAGCCTACATGTACAGTTGGTTCATCAGATCATTATTATCTAAGTGAAAATGGGAGTGTAAAAAAGCTTAATAATCTAAAATTAAACGAAGCCATGTTCCTATGAGAGGCAAGACAAAGACCGCAAGCTTAGTTCCTTTTCATTAATTAATGTTACAGATAGGAAATGGTCAGACTAGCCTGCATTACCTAGCCATGGAAGTCATTTGAGTTGATCTATTTTGCTCAAACCACGATTGGCCTGACAATGCTGAGAGATTTCAATACGTGCTAGCTTGCTTGACAGTTTAACTTGAAGTAGAGCTTGCCAGCTAGCTTAATGTAACAGTTAGCTAGCAACCAAATATCGGAGGCAACCTGCCGCAAACTTAACGTTAAACTATCATTTACTAATATCGAAACATTGTTTAAGCAGAATATCAGAACAATTTACATTCTGTCATTAAACGTGTCAGTTTCTGAACTATTTTTCTCCTTACCTTGCCATCCACCTATCACTGTGCCATCTGCTGTCCGACTGACAAGTAACTGAGGTGATCGCTGGTCTGCTAGGTAGTGTTTAACCCTTTCGCGCGTACGGTCACACCGGTGTGATTAGCCATTTAGCGCGTAAGCTAAAACCGGTGTGATTGGAAAAATTCTAGCTAATTTTAGCTTTGAGGAAACAGCGATTTAACATTAGAAAATATAGCAAATGCTAACTGAAAACTATGAGAAGCTTAATAACGCTAATGAAAACATAGCGAACCATGTAACGTAACACGGGCCCTACAAAAAGTGCGAAAGTAAGGAAAGTTTCCTTAGGAAACCCATTGACAGAAAAAAGGGAAACCCCGTGAAAGTTCTGATGTTCGCAAGTTCTTACATCACCTCATTTATGTTCTCTACAGCTACAGGAAACGTGTTGTAGTCATTTTTGAAATTGTGAAGAACGACAAAAGTCTAAAATATATATACTTTGTTGAAGATGTGCGCGGCTGAGCGCCCCCTGATGACATAGAAGAGCGTATGTCTATGTGCTGGGGCTGAGCCCCGGACCAATTTTACCCCTGGTCACAATGTCTTTGACCTCTTCCTGCATGGACCGATTGCAGAGTGAAAACGCTTATGTGTCAAGTTGGAATATGCGTATATTGGAAGATAAGGAGACATTCTTTTCCAGCAAAATGCCCTCATTTTGGATTAACTCAACCCCAAACATATACTTCCCACACAGGATCTTAAGCAGCCCAGGTCTGAGTTTGCTTAGCAGTAACTTGCAAAATTTCTCACGCCCCGCAGCGCCGCTCTGCAATGCATAAAACAATAATTCAACAACAATAAATGAGATAAAAACTATTCATTTATTTTAGCTCTTTAAATTGCTAGATTTATGTTGAATATCAGTGTTAGAATAGTGGAGAGGCATTGTTTACAACGGGAAGCAAACAAAAAATGAAGGACCGTGGTAACGGCAACTATTTATTTAAGACTTTTTCAGCGAGTACTTTCTCAACTCAGGGACAGGTCAGTGTTAGATACTGTACTAACTTTCTGAACACAATGATCTCCCATTCAAACTTCTGACGTTAGAATTTGCGTAGTGGTTAAGGTTACATATTAAGTTTTGTTAAAAGTGACAGTGTTAGTGGTTAAATCTTTTTTGTCACGTGGTCATCAATTAAGAATGAAGCGTGCAAGTAGGCTTAGTGTCTTATTTTCCGTTTACGTAGGCCTACTTATTTTCAGAGCATATGAAATTGTCCGAAAACTTGCCTTAACGCCTCCTTATACATAGTAACTGAGTTAGTTACTCAGGTAAGAAAACATTGCAAGATATTAGTATTCAATTGCCCATTAAGAACTAAATACATGAAGCAAATGGATTAAAGGTTCTTATATACCTCTTATTGTTGAAGCCTGTGTCTAACAAAGTTCATGTGACATTCAGAATATATTTTCGTTGCCACTCCCTTTAGGAGGTCATCTGATTACATAGAAAAGACAGCATTTCCTGGAATACTACTGTTGGGAGGAACTCCACAAAAGCACTTAAGCAGGGATTAATCAACCATATCCCAACCCTGCATTAGCCCCTAACTGAGATGACTGAATAATCACAATAATTATAATAATAATTCATACTTAATAAACATATCCTATATAATGATCATACACAAAGCATTTATCAACAGGGTACAATTTCCTAAACTTTGGGCATGGACTGGGTACATAAGCGTTAGGAGCAAATAACAACATACCTTGTAATAAAACACAGGGACTGTGCTGAGAGCTACAAGCAGAAGTTGCCCATGATTGCAGTTGTAGGACAAGTTAGAACAGTGGTTGGGGAGTCTGGCCCTTCATCAGCACTTACAGGAAGCTTCTGTTGGCAATAACACTGTTGCCAGCTATCTTGCACTGAATCTGCCTTACACAACATTCCTGTTGCCCAGATGTCCTTTTGTTATGCTGCACCACTTGTTATGCAAATTATAATTCTAACCTACACAATTTTGAACCAAAAGAAATCATATCTCCACAAAAACGTCACGACGCGGTTTAAATGAACACCCTGGACCTTAAATTATGCGATTAAATTTCACCATGGTCAGCTGTTTTACGGTCTTCTCTGTCATCGATTGATGATGTGGAGTGAAAACCTTTCCGTTAGAAAAGACGTTAAAAGGAACGAAATTAAAGAGAATGGCTCCTCTGCCGCTTTTACTCGTATGCGCTCATTATTGTTTTTCTTACTTGTACAACGACAGAGAAGTGCTTTCGTTTAGAAGCAGTCACATTTAGTTGAAGTTACATATTTAATTTCGTTAGATGTGATAAAAGACTGGTAGCGACGCAGTCTTTTTGTCACGTGGTCATCAATTTTGAATAAAGCATTTAAGTAAGCTTAGTCTCCTTTTCTTCCTCTGTTCCTCCATAGGTGCAGAGTAATGCAACAGGCTCTCATCACCTGAACCTTGTCTCTCCAGTCCCATTTATTTTAGAGAAACAATCTGGTAGCTTTCCTTTGTTGACCATGAGACGCAGGTGGAAGACATGATTCACTGTTGGGAGCAATGTAAACTGGAATGCTTTGCCTATGAAGGTGATGCACAGAAATTGTCTGTGTGTAGGCCAGTCTACATGAAATGCCTCCATGCTGTGCCTTGCTGGTTGGCATTCTCATTCATGTGACTCCTATTCTCTTCATTAAAGTTTAGTGCAAGCAATGGAATGTCCAGTTTCTTAGCTGAGTTCCAACAGACCAAAAAGACACTTCACCAAGAAGCTCTCATCTGTAGAAAGTGTCCTTTTTATTCCTCATAAATTGGCAGGCTAGCAGGTCCTTTGATAAACTGCACAAGTTTTCTTAAAAAATATATATATATAAAAAATATATGTGCTTTTATTTTATGTAATACTTTTGTTGGTTGAGTATCACCTGTTAAAACAATATTCATTCATTTATGGAGAAATGTTGTTTTTTTTTAAAAAAAAACATTGTGTTTTTTATTAAACATTATATTCTTAAGTCCTCTCTTTGCAGGTTGAAATGTGATAATTATGTTTTGAATTCCTTTCCTACACTCATTTCAGTTGTCCTTTATCTGATTCGCTTTATTGGAAACTGTTCAAAACACAATGTCATCAATTCTGAAACTTGTACATGCTTGTCATTGTAGTGCTCTCGTCTGGAAATGGCACTGCCAGAAATTTGTCGTTTAGACACAGAATCAATAATTTTGACTACTTTTACTTTTTCCCTGCTACAGTATTAGATAATTATTCTTTTAATTACATGCTATATTCTCTTCATTATATTTACACTGATAGTACTCATACTTATGTTATTTCTAAAGGTTTCATCTAAAACTGTTGCTCTAAAGGTTCTTACAGAGTACAAGCCAAAAATTGGGAAACACATGACACACAATAAAATGTTGTGTATGAATATAATTAAAAACAGATTCAATACTTAGAAAAAAATCTAAAAATTGCAGGTTTCAAAGTGTCATTTCCAAAGGTAATTGACATGAACACATGCATACATCTGCCATGGGTCAATCAATTTGGGGCACGAAATAAGCAAATTAGATCCATTGGAAGCCATTGGAATTTGCTATATGCGTACTTCAAAAAACAATTATATACATCTCAAAATTAAGTGATTTTACTTTAAGAAACATGGCCATTGCCCACCATTGATTTAAACCCAGAACGAATTAAACATTTTGATATAGACAAAACCAATGTCTCACTGGTTTGCAATTTGTAAGATGTCAGACTTTCAAACATGATTTTCCAGGTTCAAGTCCTGGCAAGGAGCATGTGTACCATCAGCATTTTCATGTCTCAGATGGGTCTGTTCAGACAGCTTATTCATTGGCTTTTCCTTTTCCTTTCCCCAAGTTATGGATCCCAGTTGGGTAAGATTCATCTTGTCTACAAAATCTGCTGCGATGGTCCTTCAGCTGTTACAGTTTGAGATCAAGTTACACTGACTGAATCTAAGTCATTGTTGGCTTTCGGTGAAATTGATGCACTTGCAGGCTAACTAATAAACTGTTACACAAAGAACTTCAGTCGGTAGTCGGCTCAGCAGAGTTTCAGATGTTACACGCACTGAGTCTCACTTAGAGTCTTACGCCTCACACACTCATCAACCTCTCACAATCCTTCTGCACAAAGAACATCTTATACTATCCTAAAGAGTGGGAAACTAATGACCTAAGCTGTCCAGATATTTGATTATACCTGACCTTGTACCATCTAGAGTCTGGCGCCTAATTGGAAAAAACATTGTTCCAAAGTGTATCCTTGGTGGATAAGGGAGTGCACACTGACCCGACTCCTCTCTGTCACAAACACTGACATGGAAGACAGAGTGAGTAGGAGATAGTCTTACCGGATAGAAAATCCCCAATCCCCATATCCTCCAAGAATGTATACATTTCCTCATGATTAAATATAAAGTGTCTAGAACTACAGCTAGGTAAGTGCTCAGGATCATAGGCCTCTCCGTTGGAACAGCCTGGTACCACGTACATACTTCAGTATGCCTCTGTGCATGATTATTTCAACATAGCAGCATCTCTTGGAATGTAGGCCACAGGTCACAACTCTGTGATCAGCCTAAAAACTACACAGACACAGTCACATTATACACTGTGCATACTAATTCCACCAAACCAATCAGTCTCGTGATATAATGATCACTAAATAATCACCACTATTCTTCATCATTTTATCTCAGTTCATACTTTTCATGCTCTGTTTACCAATGTTTGTACTTATTCTGTGCACTCTTATCTCCACATTATCTGCATCTGTGTGTGTACGTGCATGTATGCAGGTGTAAATACTATCTCTTTGACTGCCATTGCTGCTCTATTGTAATCTGAATGAGAAAAGTAATTTGATGGCACATTCTTCAGCAAGAGATCTGTTGATTACCGAAATAGTTGAAAAGAAACTGGAAGTCCTGAATTTGTGAAATGTATGTCAACAAAGAAGATAAAGTATCTGTCTTCTGGATTAAACAACCGTTGTTAGCACTTCAAAGTTAGCTGATTTGAATGTTATGTAAATGTTTCTAGTACCAAGGATTACTCAGTCTTATGTCTCACTAACCAATGTCTTTTTGTCCTTTAATTGCTTCCAAAGACTAGATGCACCACAATTTATCAAACATGGGGAACGCCACTTAGCAGAAGAGCTTGTCTTGTGCAGCTGACAATGGTGGCAGAATTGTTATTTTTTATTATTGGGTCTATTCTCATCATAGTATTAACATTTTTCAATATAATCACACCGAAATACACACCTCTGACTTTCTCAAATGTTAATAAATTTATTTGCGTCTTCATTACAAGGCAAGTTGATCCAGCCCATTCCACTGTCATTTTTATGAATAACTTTCAATGTCTTGGTTGCCTAAGTCTGCACACCCTTAAATTAATACTTGGTGGAAGCTTTGATAACTACAGTGAGTCTGTTTGGATAAGTCTCTACCAACTTCTCACATCTATATTTTGCAATTTTCTCCCATTCTTCTTTGCAGTACAGATACCAATTATTGGTGGAACCTGGTTCCCTAGGTTAGCATCCTGGAGAAATATATCCTTTGGCCCACATTCAATCTAACCACACTATGTTTGGGTCTCGGGTTTGATTCACAGGTTTTGCATTTCTAACAAAATAGTCTTCAACACCACACTTACAATTTACAGACTGCCACTCTCATTTGACACAACAGCATGTCAGCATATTGCTTTTAATAAATGACAGTTCATACATAATACATTCATACATAATTATTACTGATGGCTAAAAATTAATTTCCATTCGCTTGGAAGAAAGCTTTAGTTGGATATTGGACTTTTTTGATGTCAGATTTCAAGTAAAGTACATGTCTGAGTGTGATTAGTAGTAACTGAAGCATGCAACTCTCCCTGGAAGCACTTGAGTGTTTACTCAATACTGCACTGAGGACTATCTCATTAAAACCTTTACTTCTTCAACATCTAACTTCATTTCAGCACACAAAATTAAGATACAACTTCATCTGGCCACAAAATAAATAGCAACACTCAGGTATTTTAGCAATTTATTCCTTGTTTTCTACTTTGCCCCCATCTTAATGTTTCTTCCACTGCACAATATTGTATAGTGTTATTGACAGGAAAGTCAGTCTCTTCTCTGAAATCAGCTGACTTCCCCAAAGGGGAGGGGCTGAAAAAATGTATTTTGTATCTAACTTCATTTCAGCACACAAAATTAAGAAACAACTTCATCTGGCCACAAAATAAATAGCAACACTCAGGTATTTTAGCAATTTATTCCTTGTTTTCTACTTTGCCCCCATCTTAATGTTTCTTCCACTGCACAATATTGTATAGTGTTATTGACAGGAAAGTCAGTCTCTTCTCTGAAATCAGCTGACTTCCCCAAAGGGGAGGGGCTGAAAAAATGTATTTTGTATCTAACTTCATTTCAGCACACAAAATTAAGAAACAACTTCATCTGGCCACAAAATAAATAGCAACACTCAGGTATTTTAGCAATTTATTCCTTGTTTTCTACTTTGCCCCCATCTTAATGTTTCTTCCACTGCACAATATTGTATAGTGTTATTGACAGGAAAGTCAGTCTCTTCTCTGAAATCAGCTGACTTCCCCAAAGGGGAGGGGCTGAAAAAATGTATTTTGTATCTAACTTCATTTCAGCACACAAAATTAAGAAACAACTTCATCTGGCCACAAAATAAATAGCAACACTTAGGTATTTTAGCGATTTATTCCTTGTTGGGGCTGAAAAAATGTATTAAATTCTGAATGCCACATAAACTTTGCTTCCGTAATTCCTTCGATCACAGTTTGTCCTTAACTCTGAGTAGCAAGTATAATTAATTATAACTGAGGATCAAAAGCAATCCAGGACTTACAGCAGACTCAGTGCAGCATAGTTGGCAACAATAACAGGTTTATACTGAGTCTGCCTCACTCAGAATTCCTGTTAACTTGAGAGTATGAATAGGGTAGGGATTGATAAATTGAGGGTACGAATTACTAAATTGTGGGTAAGAATTGTTAAATTTGAGGTACAGATTGGTAAACCGAGGCTACAAAATTTATGAAGTGAGGTAGTTTGTTCAATTGCTAAACTGCATACAGACTGAAAAATTGTGGGTGGGAATTATGAGGAGAATTTTTTTTGTTTCCACCACGTCCTGTTAATGTCCTCTGTAAGTGTTATATCCAGCAGATTGATCTAACATTACATCTGTGCAGGCCCTTGCTATCAGTCAGTGTTTGTCAATAATAGAAAACATGAACATGTGACAGGGCATAGCTTTTTAAATACGCATATTTCAAATTGACACATAAGTCTGTTTTCTCTCTGCAACCCTTCCACGCAGGAAAAAGTTTTGAGGTTATAAGTTGTGCACCACATTGGCCATTGTGTGTAACAACAACATTGTTTGTAACTTTACAGGCAAAGTCTGTTTTGTGATGTCAAAACATAGAAAGCCAAATTTTTATTTAACATATGTTGAATTTTACATTTGAATCAAGTCACATGCTTTGAGAACCCTGCATACTTGGTCTACCAATGAAATGTCAGTTGTTTACTTTAAACACAACATAATATTGTCTCTGAGGTCTGAGGGGAGGCACAGATTCCATTGATAAATGAATGTTTGACAATTAAGTAGAAAAAAATTTGGCTACCCTAATGTACTCAAAGGTAATACGTGCAAGTACAGATACACATATACCTATCGGCAAATAATGTCCCCTGACATATGTTGTGTAAGAACAAATCTCCATGTGTCCAATACTATGTTCTCTTAAATTACTGAGGAAAGTGAATCAGTGGTAAGATCTCAGGTTTTCTCTAAAAACAATACCTAGCTAGCTAGCAAATACAAGAGGAAATCATTTTCTTTCAATATTTCCTGTGTATCTATATTTCCTGATGTTGTTAATACCACTCAGTCTTATCTCTCACTCATCATTGTCTTTCAGTTCTCCCTGAACTGCTTCCATTGATCAAAGATGCAATTTAATTTAAAATATTTTGTCTGCAATTCTGGAAAACTATTGTGTGTGAAATGTATGTGTATTCAAGCATTTAGTGCATTTTCATTGATACAACCTGCAGTAGTCATTGATTTTGCACTGCACCTTTCTGGACATCATTGTTTGAGCTTCAAGCAGAAACATTTGAAATATGTCCATTAGACATGCAGAACTGGAGAACTGTATAGTTATCCTTCAGTAACAGTAAATATGAAATGTTTGTTCATTTTTCTGCACTAGGTCAAAGACTAGATACACTATAACTTTGTCAGGACTGCGGCGTCTTAGCCGGTTGTTTTCTTTTCCCTGTCCATGTGCTTTTGTTTTTCCCTGTGTTTCAGCCCTGCCCTGCTCTCCGCCCTGTCGCTGCCCACCAGATTACCTGACTGATTGCACCTGCCTGCCTGCGCACCTGCATCCCGTCTCCTCATCAGCCTTGCCCTATTTAGTCCTGCTTGTGTTGTGTCTCGTTGCCAGTTCATCTCAGGTCACTGTGTCGCTACTCGCTGTTATTTCTTCGTGTTTGCCTGCTGGTTCTGTTTCATTGCCTGTTTTTCCTGACTTCGTTCCTCGTTCTTGCCCTGTGGTTTTGGTCGCCGTGTCTGCCCGTTTTTTTGACTCTGCCTGCCCTGACTTCGTCTTGTGGATTACCTGTTTGGATTAATAAACCCGTTTTTGGCATCCATCTCCTCTGTCTGCGTTTGAGTCCCTGTCTGAGTTCTGACAAACTTACATATGACATGACATGACAGATACTACACAGCAGAAGAGCTTGTCATTTGACATTAGCCTGTTTCTATGACAGCTTAACACTTCACACAGACTATATGTAGGTAAATAGTTGGTCTTAAAACAAAGACCTTGCTCCCAAGTCCAAGGCTCCTGAGCAGCTGAGAGCTGACATATTTCTTTTTTCAGTTCTGGGTTTATTCTCTTCACATCTTATATTAACATTTATCCATGTAATCACACCCAAATACATACCCATGACTGTTTAAATGGTTGCAGCCAGAACGTGTATTTGCATGTCATTTAAAAAGAAAACTGGTTTCTTTGATGAAATCAAGGGGAGGGACAAAGAAACGGTATTTATCTGAATGCCACAGAAACTTTGTCATAAACGAACCACTACGGCCACAGGTATGTGAGGAGCTATTCTTTGACTTCTGCTTCAGTCCTAGAGGTTGAATGGATTCTGCCACTTTGTAGTTTGTCTTTAACTCTGAGCCACAAACAAGTGTTAATGTTTGTACTAATTAATGCACTTTTACATTATGCAATTATGGTTTCTTGAAGCTTAAATGAAGTAAAAACAGCCAGTCCCCTTGTTACGAACGAGATCCGTTCCTACGTCTGTCTCTAAGTCGAATTTGTAGGTAAGTCGGAAAAGGCACATACGGTTCTTAGCGTCCGTTAGTCAAATGTTTGTCTTAGTATGTAGTATATATTTTACCTGTCTATGCATATAAACATTTAGGAAACACTTCCAAATACACTAAACCATCTTAAACATAATAATAATAATAATAATAATAATAATAATACAGCAATAATAAAAGTAAACCTACATACAGTACTGTACTGAAGAGAGACAGAGGGAGATCGTTTTCCTTCTCTTTGATGCGTCTCCAGCAGTTGTATCGGATTTACGCTTTGGAGGCATGGTTACAAGGGTAAATAAGAGAAAAATTTAAGCCAAATACAAAGATACACACTCAACAGTGTTAACGGCAACGTGATCTGATTTAAAACGGTGTATGACGTTCTCCTTCGTCGAGCCGACGAACCAAGCCCCGCAATGTTTTCATGAGCATCACAAAGTAGTGCGTGCGTTCGTTATTACGAACCATTGTATTTAACTCAAATTTGTAATATAATAGGCTTTATGGCAGTCCGTTCTTAAGTACGAGTTGTCCGTAAGTTGAACGTTCTTAACCTTTAGGTATTAATATTACACAATAGCCCTCAATCGATCAAAACTAGGAGGTGGCATCAGATTAGATAATACACCCTCCTAAAGAAGACTGTGGGGCCTCCTTGTTTCCTTGAATAGGCTACTGCATATACACACATCATGGTAGCTTTAACTTTAACTGTTTTCTTGGGATAGTGTGTTGCAATGTTGTTTGTAGCTTTATACTATTATTTTCAGTCAGACATTTTAGATGGCTGCTGCCCTTTAGTGGCAATAAGGGCAACTGGGCAAATTTATATGTCATTTTTGGGCATTAGGAAGCTTAGACATATTATTATTTATTCTTCTTCTAGCCTTAATACAACACCGCTCATTCACCATTTGTGTGCTTGTACCTTTATACTTTTATAGTTTTAAAGATGTTTAAAAAAAATCACTCAAAATTAATCCCCATTAAAAATATAGTAGGGACCAGGTTAAGTTTTGTGTACAATTGCACTGCATCCACTGCCATCTATAAAAGAAAAAATCTTGAAGGTCGATTTCTGTTGTTGAAAGCTGATTATGCAATGAATATTTTATCTATTATCCAATTGCTACTATACTGTGTACTTGCTAAAATTAACAAAGCAGTGTTACAGTACAAAAAACCTCACACAAGTCTCTTCTCCAAAATAACACTCACATCAGTACTTTTGCTTTGATTTATGTGTTAATTTCAGTCTTTGGTAGCACTTTATTTAATCACATTATATAATCTCTTCCTTATTCTATTTATTTTTTTCTAGTATTTTTCTAGTACTTTTCTTTGTACAATTTCTAATGGTTTTGTCTAAAACTCTAAAGGTTTCCATGTAAGAGTGCCTGAATACATTTTCAGCATCAGTTTAACCTCTCTGTAACTCAATATCTTTAATAACAGCCAAAGACATCTCTGACTCTGGGCTCCAGAGTTTGCCGTGAGACTGTTAAATGTGAAGAATCTGGAACAAAAGATCATCATGGACCACTTCAAAAAATCTCATAGCACGTGAGTGTTGTGTACAAAAATTGTTTATTGGAATTTTGTGGTTCTTTTATTTTAAATAACTTCTGTACTTTTAAACATAGAGGATATACAATGGCAGTATGGACACAGTTGATAATTTAATATTCTGTCATAGAAGAAAAGACAAAGAAAGAGAAGAGGGAAAGAGAGAATCAATCTCAAGATTTCAATCAGTAATAGAGTGGAGTACACAAGTCCATCAGGGACCCCCTAAAACATACCTTCTGAAGACTTTTAAAGAGGAGCTGGTTGAGGGTGGAATGGTCAGAAGATGTTCATTTGGAGTAAGGGATCCCAGCAAAATGACCAGAACCATAATGATGGTGGGAGAGACAGGAGCAGGAAAGTCCACCCTCATCAATGTGATGGTCAACTACATACTACGAGTGGAGTGGGATGATAACATCCGGTTTGAAATTATTGAAGATGAAGGAAGAAGCCAGACTGAGTCTCAAACCACTGCTGTTACTGTGTATGAGATCTATGGACAGGAAGGGGTTCGAGTTCCATTTTCTCTCAGAATCATTGACACCCCTGGTTACGGAGACACCAGAGGAAAACAAGAAGACAAACTCATTGCTGAAAAGTTGCACAATCTGTTCAAATCTGAAAATGGTGTTCAGCAAATCGATGCAGTGTGTTTTGTCGTGAAGTCGTCACAAAATCGTCTCACAGATACTCAGAGGTACATATTTGATGCTATCCTGTCTTTATTTGGGAAGGACATGAAGAATAACATCATGGCTCTGATTACGTTCCACAGTAAGGGGAAACCAGCAGCCCTTGAAGCCATTGACAAAGCTGGTGTTCCCTGTGCCAGGAATGAGAAAAACCAACCTGTTCACTTCAAATTTGATAATGTGTCATGGAGAGATGATGATGATGATGATGATAAAGAGGACATGAAAAACAGCTGGGCAAAGGGAGTGAAAAACATGCAGAGCTTTTTTCAGTACCTGAACACAATGGAAATGAGAAGTGTGCAGATGACTCAGGAGGTGCTGATGGAGCGTATTCAGCTGGAGGCTCGTGTGCAGAATTTACAGGAGAGGATCAGAGAGGCTGAATATATACAGAATGAGCTCAGACAGACACAAGATGTAGTGGAGAAACACAAAGACGACATAGATGCAAACAAAGACTTTACATATGAGGTAGCTGTGTATTATATGGAAAAAGTCAAAACCGAACAAAAAGCTACTAGCTGCCTGAAATGTGAGAGAACCTGTCACTACCCCTGTAAATTCATACCGGGAACATTCTGGTGTGCTGCAATGAAGGGGAATAAATGCACAGTCTGTCATGGGAAATGCAAACCTGAAGATCATGTCAGAGAATACAGTATGTATGATTTGAAGACAAGAAAAGAAAAAAAGACCTCTGGAGAAATGAAATTAAAATATGACAGGGCATCAGGGGAGAAGGCCTCAGCAGAGAGTCTGCAAAATACCCTTCAGAATGAGCTGAAGAAATCTGAGGCAGAAAAGAAGAAACTCATAGACGAGTCATACAACTGTGTTGTCAGACTGAATCAGATTGCCTTGAAGCCTGACTCACAGTCTACTCTTCAGCATCTTGACTTCCTGATTGCAAGAATGAAAGAAACTGAAGACACCGTTCGGGTTCAAAAGCTGAAGAGCATAAAGAAAAGAACAGAAAAGGCACTCAAGAATAAGGAGGGAGGGAGCTCTCTACCTGATAAAGTTTCTGATTTATTCAAATAGCTTCACAAGAAAGCAAAGAAACCCTTGCTGTAGGAAAGATATGAAATCTGAATGATCAGATAGGTTAAATGAACAGAATAACAGAATAAAGGATGACAGCTGCATGTACATTATACTTCAACATTTTGAAGCTCATAAAACATTTGCAAAGTTTCAGGGGAGTTTTTACATATTACTGTTATTTCTTGATGAGTAATAGGGCTACATAGATCATACTGTAACAGTTTCAGTCAGGAAACAAAATCAGGAACATCACAGAAAGTGTGTTCCAAAGTTTGAATTCTCCCAGTTGTTGCTACAGCAATATCTGTGTTGGTGTTTTGCCTCAAGGGGTAGAGGTAGGGTGACCATATGTCCTCTTTTTCCTGGACATGTCCTCATTTTGGGACCTAAAACATGCTTCTCTAAACGAGGATGTGTCTGGGAAAAGAGGACGTATGGTCACCCTAGGTAGGGGTTGCCTAGTATGATATTCCCATGTCATATATCCTTATGTGCTGTAACGCTGATATTGCATGGGTGATTAGTAAGTGCATAGGCCCAGATTCATTTTAAGGATCTGTGTAAAGCAAATAGCTAAATAACTAAGCAGCTTGTGGGAAATGGGTAGAAATATTAGCTCTGCTTTTGGCTTTTAAATTACATTATTTACTCCAATATAAATGTATATTACTGTGTACTAATGGGTGATTTGCAATAATAATTGTATGTGCATATCACAGTATCGCTGCTGTCTGCACATGGGCAGAATTTGCCAGTGAAGGTGTGTAGAAAGTACAGGAAATTTAGGGTGCTGTGAATTGTTGATCCTCGGTAACAACTGTTGAAAGAACATAATAAACATCTATAGTAAATGACTTTGACAGTGTATTTGCTTGAATTCTACTGTTGTTATTATTTTCACAAATAATAACCCACCAGTGTACATAAGCACGAGACCATTACACATGTAGTGTCTTGGGTAGAGACTGCGTGTTAAATGACTGGTTACATGGTCATTGATGGGTATATTCAAAACAGAAGAATACACATTCTGCCTACCTGTGTTTTTTTTTTTATGTCTGTCACAATTTAGATTTTTTTTTTTTAGATTTTTAATTGTTAGTTTATGGAGTTCTCCTCTTCCTGTGAAATGATTTTGTTCATGAAAGTTGTGATTGATATAAACCACATCATCTGTACAAAATGATACAGCAACACACTTCTTGGTCGGTGGGAAAGAAATGAAGTGTGGAAGAACAATGAAGATGTGTTTCTCTGAGTGAGGGGGAGCGCAGCAATAGCCACCTGACACAACACATGGCAGATTCAGCTTGTGTTGCACAATTTACACACAAAAGATGACAGTAATCTGGAATTCAAAATGACAGAAAAAAAACACACACACACAAAAAAAAATCTGACATTTACGAGGGGCGAGTGGGAACCCCCCAGTTAAAAATACAGGGTAAAAAAGCCTCCAGTGGAAGTAAAATTTGACAGTTTCACATACATGTGTTTATATGTTTTTTATGCAGCCACATTAATGTTATTATTATTATTTTTCATCACCATATTGCATATCACATAGCTCACTAGCTTGTAACATTAAATGATTCGTTTATGACAGTATGTCAGAAACCTAGATCTGTTTCAGTAGCTGCTCCTGTCAGTATTCTCCAGCAGCGGCTAAAATGCATCTCCATAACATATTGGCCCTAATACAGAACTTAATTGCTGCTTTAGAAGAGACTGCAGATCTAACAGTGCTCACCTGCACTGGGGAATGTATTACCGTTACACAAATCCCTTTCTTTGTGCCTTATTGCAGTAAACAACGGCACCGCTGCAGTCTATGAGAAATTCTAACTAATCCTGAAAGAACAATCACCACACAACAGCCCAAAAAATTTGATTTTTCTCTACAGCCCAATATTTAGTATGTTGTAGTTGATAAATATGATCGTTTCATATGTTCCGTCCAAAAACGTACTATTTTAAGCATTTATTGTCATATTTCGCATGTAAACGACAACTTTTATTATACACAACTGGCACTGAATCGTGACCCGGAAGTACTTCTTGTGTGGGTCTACCCTGTTTTGTAAATAGCTCTCTCAAGATAGCTAGCTAAGTGCGTAGCTAGGTGGCCAGAAATCGGCTACATTAGATAGGTTATATTAGATACACTAAATACTGTAAGTAAAAACACTACACGGCATTAACCTGAGCAGTTGTCAGGATGATTCCGACGGAGGACGCGTCAGCGCGGAAGAGGGAGATTGAGGAGAAATTAAAACAGGTTAGCATGCTAGCGTCCCAGCTTGAGGAGCGCTTGGAAGGAAGGCATCTGCCATCAGATAGCTTTCTAGCATCCGAAAGGACAACCAGAGAGGAGAGGCTGGATCGTTGTTTTTTACATAACTGTTGTGGCTGGCCAGCTACAACATGTTGCTAGCTTGGAGGTGACAAGATAAATGTGTTATCGTCGCTGGCTAGCTAACCAGTTAAATAATTACACAGACTGTTAATTCACTACACAGAGCTGGCTAGCTGTCTGACAGGCTAGTTTACCGAGAGCAGGGATCGTTTCGTTGCAAACGATGGTTATGCGGACAAACTGATGTATTCAGCTATCGCTAAAATTCGATATTTACTGGCATGCTAGTTTGCCACGTACGAATTATTGCTATAGAGATTCAGGTATTTACGTGGCCATTCATAACATTATTTAGCAGACGTTCTTATCCAGAGCGACTTACACAGGTTACAACTTTACATGTTAATCATTTATACAGTGGGATATTTATTGAGGCGATTCTGAGTTAAGTACCTTGCTGATGGGTATAGTAGCAGTGGCTTAGTGGGGAATCGAACCTGCAACCTTTTGTTGACAAGCCCTCCTCCTTACCACTACGCCACACTCCCGCCCACATGAAAGTTAATAAAAGGTACTCCATCCACTCCTAGTTAGCTAGCAACGGTAAACAGCGGGAATGCATTTTCTGGAATAGCGGCGAAGTTTTATAAATGCGTAACAGTTTTATGAATGCATAACAATGAAAATATGTAGGGGGTAGCGGCGGTTAATATCTCTGTGGCGTTCCTGTCCAACTAGGAACAGGAAACGCTGTCGTTCATCCGTGAGAACCTGGAAAAGAGCGATCAGCTAACCAAAGGCATGGTAAGCAACTAACGGAAAAACACATGACCGCACACCCAGTGTCATATTCAAATGAGTGTCCATGTGACAATCACGTCACACATGGCGTTCATTTCTACGTAATTGAATATTAGTGTTACATGAAATGTGGGTAATTTCTTGTGTTTCCCTTGCGTATATAAAACAGTTAAGAGCAATACCCAAACTTTTAGTTGTATATTTGAAGATATTGGAATAATCAGGACAGATCTGACCCTTGATAAACAGAAAGCAAACTTGTTATTGCCACCTGGAAGGTAACGCCTGACAGGTGACAGGCATGCTGTTGAGAGAGCCGGGGCTTTGAACCTGTGTCCTCCAGGTGGCCATCCTGTCGTCGTTCGAGAGCCGGCTGGTGCAGCTGGAGAACTCCATCATCCCCGTGCACAAGCAGACGGAAAACCTGCAGCGGCTGCAGGAGAACGTGGACAAGACCCTGTCCTGCCTGGACCACGTGATCAGCTACTACCACGTGGCCAAGGACACGGACAAGATCATCAGGGAGGGGTGAGGCAGCAAGGGCTGCCGGGATGGGGGAGGGATGGGGGGGGGGGGTGGTCTGAGGTTGCAAGGGTTGCTGGAGATGGGAGGGAAGGGAGAGAGTGGGAAGGATGGGGGGCAAAGAGAGAGGGAGGGAGGAAAAGGAGGAGGGGATTGAGTGACAGAGCTGGAGGGGAGAGTAAGGCCAAGGGGACAGAGTGATGAGCAGATATATAGAGAGGTAGCAGGATGGAGAGGATGGCGAAGAAAAGGAAAGCGAGAGACAGAGGAGGAATGGTGAGAGGTGATTGTTTAGTAGAGAAAGGGATAGGAGGGAGACATGGAGAGAGGGGGAGGTAGGTGGAGAAGGATGGCAGTCTGCTGATTTGGGGAAAATAGAGAAAGAGTGCAGAGACAGCAGGGTGTGGAATGGATATCAGAGCACTAGACTGTCAGCAGCTGCTATGATTCCAGTTACAGGGGGACCAGAGTACTGCGGGGGGGGGCTGCAGAGGTCAGACCACTGCACTGAAGACCAAAGTGGGTCTCAGTATTTCGGGGTATTACTACTGAGTGAAGTATTTATGCTGAACAAAAAACCATAACAATTCATTAGTCAATGCTGTGCATAAGCGTTGTTCCATCTTGGATGAGTGTGAGGTTAAAGCAGATAAGCAGTGTGATGTGGTATGATAAGCATTACATTACACAGTACTGTGTGTGTGTGTGTGTGCGTGCATGTGTGCGTGCGCCTGTGTATATGCATGTGCGTGTGTGATTGCGCATTTGTGTGTGTTTCAGACCTGCTGGCAGACTGGACGAGTATCTGGCTTGCATTGCTAAGATCCAGAAGGCAGTGGAGTACTTTCAGGACAACAATCCAGACAGCCCAGAGCTCAACACAGTGGTAATGCCCTACACATTTACGTTAAAGTCACAACGCATAAATCACATTCATCTCATACTAAAATCCCCTACAAGGCAAAGGGCGTGTGTTGTGGCCGAATTCCCCCCCTCACCTGGTCTGTGCGGTTTGCGTGCAACTTTCCAGAAAGCGCGCTTTGAGAAGGGGAAGGAGCTGCTGGAGGCGGAGTTCCGGGCGCTGCTGACCCGCTACAGCAAGCCGGTCCCACCCGTCCTGATCCTGGACGCCATCGGGGTGGACGAGGAGCTGGAGGTGCAGGAGGAGGTGACGCTGGAGCACCTCCCCGAAGCCGTGCTCCAGGACATCATCTGCATCTCCGGCTGGCTGGTGGAGTACGGCCGTAACCAGGGTAACCGCCTCCCCACTGCCGGCCCCCGGGGGGCGCTCTCGCTCAAACAGTCACTTCAGTTTGGGTGCACCTTATTGGGGTGGCTGTACATTTAAAATGAATGTAAAATGATGAGTAAAACAATATGATTGCAACATAATAACATAATAACAACGATAATGAATTAACCTGAATGTCACCAGTTGTAGTAATGACAATAACAAAGCATAAATCACAATAAAATATTGAAACTTTACTTACGATTTTAACATATAAATGTTTCAGTAAAACTTACATATTCTTGCTTAATTTGAAAAGTTAGTCTCAACCAGCACAAGCTGTATTTTTGTCTTGTATTTGTGTCTTGTATTTAATTCTGTCTGTTGGCCGCCCTACCATAAGCCTGGTCAACCCTCAGATGAGTAACCATTGAAACTGAAACCACTCGGACAACTAGGGATGCTCTTACTTTCCTTTGCCAGCAGGTGGGAGTAGAGAGAAAGATAGGAGCTGTTGTGAGAGTATGAGGACCAGAGCAAGTAAAACGGATCAGTGTTAGAATTAAATGGCTTCTCTTTGTTTGGAAGATATGGTATTGTAGGGTGATTGTCTGCGTACTGTTATAGGCCAATGTACGGTTGCAGTGTGTGTGTGTGTGTGTGTGTGTTAGTTTGCTGTAGCAGTCAATATGTATGCTTGTATGCATGTCTATGTGCACAGAAGCTGTCAGTGTCTTCAAAGGCTGTGCCCAGTGGTGTGGAATTAAGGAACTACTGGTGTGTCCAGGTGTTTGTTTTAATGTTGAATCCAGTTCAGAGTTTGTGTTCAGTGAAGTGATGACTCTTGATTCTCGACTCTCGATTCAGAGGAAGGACAGGTCAGTGAGGAGGAGGAGGAGGAGGAGGAAGTGGAGACTCAGTCAGGCAGGAAGTGCAGCTCTGTGAGGAAGGCAGCCCAGCTGAGGACCCAGTCGTTAGACAGAGATGTTCCTCTGGGGGCCCTCCAGGGCCCCTTCACTAAGATGGCCTCCCGGTGGCAGAGGGACAGGCTGAAATCAGCATCGTTAGACAGGCACCCTCCTCTCATGCCCTTTCTGACCCACAGCAGAGACAGGGCCTCAGAACGGCTGAGTAAGTAAGAGGGAGAAGGCCAGGTGAAGCGCAGCGCACCTTAAACTGAACAGGAATATGATAATGGGAACCCCTTCACAGACAAATGTGTGGGCTCACAGAGAGACAATGTGACAGCAGTTTAAAAAACACTTATCCCCCATAAGACGTATCCCCCATCAATAATTTGAGAGTATTATTGTCTTTATCTGAGTTTCTGCTGTTACATTGCTTATTGCACCATGTGCTAGCTTTCTCCCTTAGAACTTTATGAGTGCACATCTGTCTCCTCTCTTTAAAGCAGTCTCTATGGATGTGTCAGAAATGTGTCTCTGTCCTCTCTTTAAACCGTCTCCCTCCTGTAGACGGTTTAAACGTGTTCCTCTCTGTCTTCCCTCGGCAGACTTCATGACGGTGTACTTCCAGGTGCGCTCGTCCCAGCTGGACCGCTCCATTAAGGGTCTGAAGGAGCACTTCCGCAAGAACAGCGCCTCCTCCGGAATCCTTTACTCCCCCGCCGTGCCCAACAAGCGCAAGGACACGCCCACCAAGAAGGCGCCCAAGAGGCCAGGTCAGGGAGAGCCCCGCCCTCACACCAGCTGCTCAACCAATCGGCTGTCTCACTCTAATCTCACACCGCACTCTGAATTGCAGCTGGGAAAATCTGTTTTTGACACGTCAAAAGTCACCCGCCACCACAGACAGGCAATTGATCCTGGCACATTGGACCTGTATCTGTAGTGTGCAGCTATGTTTCAGTTAGGGGTGTGTGTGTTTGTGTGTGTGTGTGTGTGTGTGTGTGACTGACTGAGTGAGTGAGTGAATGTGTGCATACGTGCGTGTGAGTGTGTGTGTGTGTGTGTGACTGAGTGAACGTGTGTGTGCGTTTGTGCGTTCGAGCGTGTGAGTGTGTGAGATCGCATTCATGCGTGTGTATGTATCAGCACAGAATGTTCTGTGTTGGGTTTTCCCTGGGTTTCTGACTGACCGAATGAGACGGATTCCACGCCTCTGTTTTTCCCTTGTCGTTTAACCCTTTTTCCCCCCTTCCGTTCCTGTTGATTTAACCTGCTGTTGTCTAATGAGCATGTTCTCTCTCTCTCCTTGTTTGATTTGTGTGCGTTGTGATGACACTCCTCTCCCTAGTCTACATCCCAGGTAAAGACACAGCTTTAGTGTGCCACGCCCCGTTGCTTGCCTCTGTTTGCTGAACACCGTGTTTAACTGCAAATGAGGGTCACCATGACGACAGCCCTAGTGTCCGATCCATGCTGGAATCCCGACGCTGTGCGTGACCGTGGGATTTCACACGCCCTGACATTAAACTCATTTAAATTACACATTTGGCCAGCGTTTAGCTGAAAGAGTGATTCGGCTTTGCCTTTGAGCTAGTATATGCCTGTAAAATGATGCCATCGTGTGGCACAAAAAGACAATGATGGATCAGGGAAAGGGACTAGTTGGCATTTTTATTGGTGTTTCAGTAAAATGCAACTAAGAAAGAGGGATTTACTTGATGTCCAGTTCTTTGGAGTTTGACCTTTTTAGTATTATTGACGCAGGCAGAGTAGAATAGAAGATGTTATGTTGCAGTTGAGATGATGTTGAAGAAGATAAGTTGTAGTGTTAGCAGCTATAGCTGCAGCCTCTTGGTTGTTCCTGCTTAATAGATGATATGCAGAGCCATGCAAATTATTAAGATGTGGATATGAATGAAAAATCATAATATGAATCAAAAAAGGAACAGAGAAAGCATTTGGCATGTTTCATCTCAGGGTGGCTGGCTTCCACCAGTCAAGCAGGGGCATAGAGCAGGACAGAGAGCGGGGCACTTTTCGAACTGTCTGAGTGACCCGCAGCCACGCCCTGCCCTCTCGCCATAAAGGAGGAGACCTGTGTTCCCACCTCTTGGCGTGGCTGTGTCACATCTCCACCCGTTCTCTGTTAATGACAAGCTTACCCACATCTCAGTGTTGGTACAGTACTGTGATAGGAGACGTCGCATTGAGCTTAAACGTTTCTCAGCGCTATACACCATCGTGTGTAAGACTGCAGTCCTGAGCCATGCTGACATTAGAGCAGAAAATGCCAGGGCAGTGTGTAGTACCATGCAGCGTAGTGGTAGGGAGCAGGGCCACTAACCGTAACGTTGCTGGTTCGATTCCCACTTTGGCACTGCTGCTGTACCCTTGGGCAAGGTACCTAAACGACAGTAACGTAATGTAATGTGATGTTTTGAAGTGCTTCCCCAGTGCTGGTTATTGCACATTACCTGGCTGTACTGCTAAAAAGCTTTACTGTCCAGCTAAAGCAGCATTGTAGAATTCATGCAACGTGGCTGTAGTGGTTGTAAGAATAGTTTTTCATGCATGTTGACTGTTGCTGTTGCTAGCACAGATGGCATTTGGAGTATAGATGAGGTGAAGCCTTCCTGTTAAGCCAATTGGTTTACATGTCATAGAATGGCTTAGCTAAGTCAAAGATTCCTCCAAATTTAAAGTGATATCAAAGTCTCAGTACGCTCACTTTCTAAATCCTGAACCTGCTACTTCACATTCCATCACAAGAATGTGCTGTCTTTGGAATTCATTGGCTCTTCATCTGCTTAAGTGGTGACTGGAGTTCTTTAGGCACTGAGAAAGGCAGTGTGGTGGCCTCCCTGGTCAGCTGGCTGTGAACAGGCCAGACAGAGAACATTCCATCCCATGTGGTCGCATATACCCCCAATTCCTGTAACATGACGCAAATAGCATGACGTCACAAAGCTTGGGGGACACGCCCCACAAAAGTGTTCCACAGCATGATGTTGTTTGAGATTGCAGCTTCCATAAACTGCATTTGATTTTCACTCAGCAGTTGAAGCTGTTGCACTGAATGCCTACTAACACACTAACCATGTGCATGTGCAAGCCTTCGTCCCTTGTGCCACGAGGCTTTGTCTTACGTGAACCTGATCAGTTTACTGTATGACTCACAGTGACATGAACAGATTTCCAGTCATGTGTATTTAACAATGCAGTTGCTTTTTGGAGGTATTATTGCTGCGGATTATTGACTTGTAATAACAGCCCTGAACATGAAAGCATTTGTAATTGTGCATTTGGTTGTTGGCTGTTTGATGTGTTGGTAACTGACCTATGTTTTCTCTGTTTGCTTTGCTTACGCGAGTCATTCTCTGTTGTGTAGTTGTTTGGTGTTGTGTCCTGTGCCGTAGTTGTGTAGCTGTGTAGTTGTGTCAGTGCTGTCTCACAGCCATGGTGGTTGGGGCAGAGGTGGGATGGTGTGATGGTGTGATGGTGCTTGTTCTTCTCTCACTTCCTAGCTCTCCTCTCTTCCTCCTCTTTTTCTCGCTCCTCCTTTTTTCCGGGGCCTCCTCTCTCCTCTCACGCTCTTCCTGTTTGGGCTGCTTCTCTCTCTCTGTTTCTCCGTCTCTGTGGGACGCTCAGGGACGATCCGGAAGGCTCAGAACCTTCTGAAACAGTACTCCCAGCACGGGCTGGAGGGGCGAAAGGGGGGCTCTAACCTCACTCCTCTGGAAGGTAACGCATCCTCGCCTTTTCGGTGTCCTCTCGGTGTCCACCCCCACCCCTCGGCCACCCGTCCTGCATCCTGTGCTCGTGGGTTTTACTCGGGGGCCAGACTGAAGCCGGCCCGTCGTCACAGATCCTTTGGTAGGGGTGTTGATTGGCAGGTGCATTCATTGACTGATTGGAGTACTCTGCCTCCATGCATTCATTGGCTGAGTGGAGTACCCCGCCTCCATGCAGTCATTGACTGATTAGAGGACTCCGCCTCTCTGTCCTTGAGCCGCTTGGGGCTTGAACTCACTGTTCCACTGAATCACAGCATTGCAGGTCAGAAAGGACCTGCTGCCAGATCAGTGGAGTGACTGCCAGTCAGATGGAGAAGCCAGCAGGCCTGGCCATGGGCGATAAGCAGGGAGCGGAAATGTAGGGCTAAAAATGAGGCCGTTCAGAGGGAAAACCAAAGCTTCTGTGATGACCGTTTCGGCAGATGAGCTGGCCCCTCACACACACCGGGCCCTGTGGCCCCCGGTCCCCCTCCATTGGTACGTGCTGCTTCCCCCCCTGCTGGTTGCTTGGTGGTCGGTGTGTTTCTGTGGGAAAATCCCAGGTCAACCTCTTGGCCCAGACAGTGACCCGGTTTTAACCCTGGTCATGTGACCCCACTCCACTAGGCCACGATCATGACCTCAGGGTTAAGCACCTTGTTGACGCCCTGAGTGAGAAGCAGGGGGCGTCCACAGGTGAGTATGGGGAGGAGGAGCCAGGGTAAGGGGCGGGTCCAGCCACCATGGGCGTGGCACTGGGAAGTTATTCAACAAACCAACAAATGGGACCTATCATTCCATCATTATTATCATTATCATTTGTCTTAAAAGGTGTTAAATTATTCATATTCTGCTACTAGTCAGCTCCCAATTATCTGGCCACTGATTATCCTGTGTGCAGATTATCTGTAGCAGTGGTTGAAAACATATGCATGTGAAATTTTTTTTTTTACTCTTTATACATGTTGGTAGTAGGGATAGGGGTCGGTCACATTATTGAAGAGGAAGGTAACAAATTATGCTACCGTTAAAATGGTAAGTTGAAATACAGAAATAAATCTTCATTTTAGCCAGCTAGCAGCCGGTAGTTAAGTAATCATACATGGCAGTTTTAGATATTCAGCTTTTTCTTGTCTTATCTTCTATCTTGCATCCTGCTACATGTTTCATTCTTGGAATCAAGTAACTTCCTATATATATGTCAGCTTATTTCAAGTTTATAAACTGGCTCGCTGTCTTAAACTGAACTATTTTTGGTGGTATTTGATGATAAACTGTATTTAGTCTTTCAGAGGTAAATAAGCCATAAACGTTTTGTGGGCCATCCTTGTTTCTCAGATGGCTGTGCCGTGTCTCCTTTCTCTTTGCTGGGATAATTGGGAGTTGACTGTGTACCACACCGACAGCGTGACTATCTCAACAGAACATCGCAGCTTGAATCATCTTCATGTCGGCACTTTTTAAAAATGTATATTAGTGAAGTATACATGGGAGACATTGCAGCTTTGGCCCAGATCTTGTGATCCTTTCTTTATGTCGATGTTGTTCCCACATGCTGTTGGAAAGACAGTTTAATTCTTTGATTTAATGGACCAAACTTCTGTAACAAGGTGTCTAGCACAGTGATCTGCTTGTTAAACGGTTACATTCCAAAAAAATCTTTAAGAAGAAAAAACAGCAGCATCGTACATATAAATATTTATACACCTAAGGATGCTATTGTCGTGAATAATTAGAAAAGAATACACTGGACCAGCACCATACGTTGACAGATTTGTGTACAGTGTTAAATAATAATGGTAATATCATTGATCTCTGTCTTCATGTTGGTAAAACAGGAGAGTAGAATGGGGAACCGTGTTACACAGAGAACAGGTGGTTTACAGGTAGCGAGGTGAGGGGCAGAGGAGGTGAATGTGCCACATGGAGAGCCAGGTCAGGCAGTGAGGTGAGGGAGCGGTCAGGTGTGGGGCAGCCTCGCAGCAGGTCAGGCAGTGAGGTGAGGGAGCGGTCAGGTGTGGGACAGCCTCTTAGCAGGTCAAGCAGTGAGGTGAGGGAGCGGTCAGGTGTGGGGCAGTAAAGGACAGCCTCACAGTGAGGTGAGGGAGCGGTCAGGTGTGGGGCAGTAAAGGACAGCCTCGCAGCAGTGAGGTGAGGGAGCGGTCAGGTGTGGGACAGCCTCTTAGCAGGTCAGGCAGTGAGGTGAGGGAGCGGTCAGGTGTGGGACAGCCTCTTAGCAGGTCAAGCAGTGAGGTGAGGGAGCGGTCAGGTGTGGGGCAGTAAAGGACAGCCTCGCAGCAGTGAGGTGAGGGAGCGGTCAGGTTAGGGACAGCCTCTTAGCAGGTCAGGCAGTGAGGTGAGAGAGCGGTCGGGTGTGGGGCAGTAAAGGACAGCCTCTTAGCAGGTCAGGCAGTGAGGTGAGGGAGCGGTCAGGTTAGGGACAGCCTCACACGGTCCTGGTCTCACCTGTCCTCTCCGGTGTCCCCAGGGAAGGACGATGTGCTGGACATCGAGATCGACTCCTACATCCACTGCATCAGCGCCTTCGTCAAGCTGGCCCAGAGCGAGTACGCCCTGCTGACCGAGATCATCCCCGAGCACCACCAGAAGAAGACCTTCGACTCCCTCATCCAGGTCAGAGGTCACCGGGGGTCACCGGGGGGACAGCAGGGTTGCGTCACTTTGCTGCCCGCTTGCTTTTCCCTCACTTTGTTTAGGATTATCCTTTTGATTCCTTTCCCTGCTGTTACAGCCCAGAGAGATATGATAGTTCTGTTTTATCTTTAGCAGTCAGCAGCTGGAGATCACCTCATAATAATGTGCTTGGCCTGTTCTCATCATAGCCTGTCCTTATGTGATCCCTAGGACGTCTAAACTTTAAAAAATCTGAAATTTATAGAGTTCTTTGATTGTTTACATATACCACATCTATTGCAAAATAAGTATGTCTGTAATTTTACGTTTACGTTACATTTAAATTTCATTTCTACATGGTAAAAACATAGATATTGTATAGGTCAGTGCAGTAATAATGATTAGTGGAATATGCTGCGTGTTTTGTGATATGTTTAAGTTTATTTCTAAGGCATAGGCGCTATTTTTAAATTCCATAATTCACCATCTATTAACCTATTAAGTGCTTTTCCGTGAGGGGTGCCCTGTGATGTCACACTAAGTCATGGTGCGGCGATGGAGGGTGTGTGTGACCCCGGGCGACCTCCCGTGACCCCGGGTGACCTCCCGTGACCTCGCACTCTGCGCTGTTGCCCCCTGCAGGGAGCTCTAGACAACCTGATGCTGGAGGGGGACGACATTGTGTCGGCCGCCAGACGGGCCATCATGCGGCACGACTACTCGGCCGTGCTCACCATCTTCCCCATCCTGCGTCACCTGAAGCAGACCAAGTCCGACTTCGACTCCGTGCTCCAGGTGAGTGGGGGGCAGGGCGGGGCAGGGCAGAGGCCACACCTGTGTCACCAGACATGCTCTGTTGTAACACGCTTCAGATTGCATGTATTTTAGACAGAAAAAAAATCTTTTTCCACTGCATCACTTCGCTACATCACCTGCAGCCACGGCCTCTCTCCCCAGGGCACTGCTGCCAGCACCAAAAACAAGCTGCCCACCCTCATCACCTCCATGGAGACCATCGGGGCCAAAGCGCTGGAGGAGTTCGCCGACAGCATCAAGGTATGACATGATATGACATGTGCTTCTAATGTTGACTCCATATGTTTTTTTTTTTGCTTCTGTTGTACTCCACTTTTACGTCGCTTTGGATAAAAGCATCTGCCAAATGAGTAAATGTAAATGTGTGTAACATTCTGTAACATTGTGTAGAATTTGTCTTGTGCATGTGGACCTATGCAGAATTTTTTCAGTTTTCTCAAGATCTCTTCTTTTCACGCTGTCCTACGTTGGACAGAAGCTTGTAGAACAGAGCAGAGCTTTGCTGTTACGTGCTGGGGTATGGGGTGCTCTTTATTCCGGCTTTAGCACGATCCCTGTTCTCTCGTCTCCCCCGCAGAACGATCCAGACAAGGAGTACAACATGCCCAAGGACGGAACGGTGCACGAGCTGACGAGCAACGTACGATCGCTCTCTCTCTCTCGCTCTCTCCCTCTCTCTCTTCCTCTCGCCACCAGCTCAGGGGCTTCAGATATCTCACCATCCTGGCTGAGCGCATAGGCTGTACTTTTGCTATTGTTACACAGTTTTGGTAAATTAGAGGAATTGGTGTAATGGCTTTTTTTCCAGTATTTCTTGTAATGTGATTTAATTGTTTTTTTTTTTCAATTTAAATTCCTATGTAGCATGACGAGTCTTCATGAGAGCTATCGTTAGCATGGCTGACAGTGATGTTTCTATCCAGTCAGTAAGCAGTGCTGATGATGATGATGATGATGATGATGATGATGATGATGAAGTGCGGATGGGAGGAAGGTGTAAGAGTAGTTGGTTCCCCTGTGAATGTCCCGGGGTGGATTTAGTCAGGGAATATCCAGTGTGTATTACAGTGGGAGAGGGGTGGAATTGACTGACTCTGGGTGCTCTTTTGCCCTTCCAGGCTATCTTGTTCCTGCAGCAGCTGCTGGACTTCCAGGAGACGGCCGGAGCCATGCTGGCCTCTCAGGGTGAGGGGAGGGGTGTGGAGGGCCAGGCCCCAGTCTCCCAGTATCTTAGACCATATCCAGCAGAGAGAGGATTTTACCCCATATACTTGCACTGAGCTGGGAGTTCTCCCGGGTGCTGGTTCCCAGGGTGATTGTATTGTGCTCTTGTCTATGACAGTTATGTGATGTCATAATTGAGCTCCACCCCCACGCAGTGCATGCTGGCATTTAGCCCTGCCTATGCAGTGCTATCATAGAGTTACCCCCCGATAGCACTTCATGACTACATGACAGAACGATGTAAGCACTCTCCTGCTTAGAGTTTAATGCTTTTGAAATATCCAGGTTAACATAGAATGCTAAGTAATTGGAATCTATCACCCCCCCGTCTCCGGATACACACACAAATGTTGTTCATCTGTGCTGAAACAGCAAGCCAAGAGACCTCCTCCCCCCTCAGTTGTGCGCCCTGGAAAACGATCCCCTCATCCTCTGCATCTGAAACATTTGTTCCATCGGTGTGCGTTTGTCCTCTGGTTCCCCTTCACCGTCCTCCTGCTCCGTCTCCTCTCGGCTGCTTCCTCTCCTTGTCAGTGCTGCCTCTGAGCCACCAGGGGGAGCCCTCTGACCGTGTGTGCTCTGTGCAAGCTAGCGCGCAAACGCTGGCGCTGACAGCGTGTGAAAGGAGGTCACGCAGTGGTTTCCACCACAGTCTCTGCAGAAGTACATCAGTGGTACAGCAGATAATTGCATGTGTTTAAAAGCAGATACAGCATTTGTTCCCCATGCCTCTGTCCTCACAACTTTAATGGCTCCCCCTCTCTCATCACTCCCTTTGCACTCCTAAAGTTACTGTTTCGTTTTCCTGTATGCAGTCCCCTCAAACCTCCAGAAACCCCAGAAACGTCTCTCCCTCAGCCTCCGACCCCTCACGCGTCTCTGTCTTTCTCTTCTTCCTTCCCTCTCTTCTCCTCCGGTCCAGTAACACCTCATTCATTCCCCCCCCCCTCATCCGCGCCCCCTCGTTCCCTCTCTGGCTGTGATAGCTATGCTGACTCTGTACTAACGAGACTTTCTAACCTTTTTGCACTCTTCCTTTCTTCTTCTCTTCCTCTCTGGCCTCTGGCTTGTAGTCCTTGGGGACACTTACAATATCCCTTTAGACCCCCGAGGTAAGCGGACACACCCGCGGTCCCTTATTCGCTGTTGGGCAAAAAAAAGAGGGAGGGGCTTGTGGGGGACCGTGGGCGGGTTGAGGGGGCAGGAACGTCACTGATGCTAAATGGTGTAATCCCCATGGAAACGGCCCTGTCAGTGCCGTGCGGTTTCACAGAGTTAGAAATTCAGAATCTGACTCTCATATTACAGCTAGATACTTCAGTTAGTATTATATTACGCTGGTCATCTATTATATTGGAGTTTGTTATACACTTATGCAGTAGGTGTCTACTTGAAGTGCCAGAAAGGAGACTGGAAACTGGTGATGCACACGTTTGATTTAATTACAGTTAATGCAGTTTCCATGGCATTTAGCAGAGAGATCCCTTCATATCTGGTGTTAATTAAATTCCTGCTGAAGGGTTGCGTGGGTAAACAGGCAAAGAGCCTCCATGATGAAGAAGCAATAATTTATATAATAAGGGCTTTTAAGTGACCTTAATTAGGTTTATTGATTTTTAAGGGGATGGATGGTAAGAAATGAATTATTAGTCGTATGAACTTTATGGCTGAAAAGCGGTCGTAACCGTTTCACTGTTCTTTAATTTGCAGAGAGCAGCTCATCAGCGAGCAGCTACAGCTCAGAGTTCAGCCGGAGACTCCTCAGCACATACATCTGTGAGTGTGCCATTCAGTTTTTTCACCATTTTAATATTTTATCATTTTCAACTGCAGACTTTCAGGGGGTTTATCGTCATGCCTTTTCCCGTCTACCCTAACCCTCTCTCTCTCTCTCCCTCTTTCTCTCCCTCTCCCCCCCATCTACCCCTCTCTCTCACTACCCCCCTCTCTCTCTCCCTCTCCCCCCATCTACCTCTCTCTCTCTCTCACTACCCCCCTCTCTCTCTCTCTCTCTCCCTCTCTCTCTTCCTCTCTCCCCCTCTCTCTCTCCCTCTCCCCCCATCTACCCCTCTCTCTCACTACCCCCTCTCTCTCTCCCTCTCCCCCCATCTACCCCTCTCTCTCACTACCCCCTCTCTCTCTCCCTCTCCTCCCATCTAACCCTCTCTCTCTCTCTCCCTCTCCCCCCCATCTACCCCTCTCTCTCTCTCTCCCTCTCCCCCCATCTACCCCTCTCACACTACCCCCTCTCTCTCTCCCTCTCCCCCCATCTACCCCTCTCTCTCACTACCCCCCTCTCTCTCTCTCCCTCTCCCCCCATCTACCTCTCTCTCTCTCACTACCCCCCTCCCTCTCTCTCGCTCTCCCTCTCTCACTACCCCCCTCCCTCTCTCTCTCTCTCTCTCTCTGACTACCCCCCCCCCCCATTAATCTCTCTCTCTCTCTTGCAGTGAATCAAAAACATATATTGCGCTTTAGAAGCCATAGGTAAGGGAGGCTGCATGACCTGGTTCACTTTGTGAGTGACCTATCAGGGACTGTCTAATGTGCAAAGCATTTTGATTGGCTGAAATCGGCTTCTGCCTGTCCGCACGTGGTGATGCCACCCGTTAAATGGGACATGAAGCTCCGCTCGGCTACCACGTGTTGGCGAGTTCTCAGACCTCGGTGTTCTGGGCTCAGAGCCCTGGTTTCCAGGGAAACTGGAATAGTGATGGCATTTCAGAAGGGGTCGTCTGGATCTGTAACTAGGAGACAGGGTCATATCGATAAGGGGATCTCTAGTAGAGTGCTGTGTGGTTTACTGTAGCAGAGAATCGTGGGGCCATATGCTCACCTTGTTACATCAGCTCTGCCCTGTGGAGATTACATCATAGCAAGCAGACTACATGGTGGGGGAGTAGGCTGACGTGAGCTAGTGTGAAGATAACTTCTTAACAGTGTGAAAATGGCAACCCTCTCTAAGGTGTACCTTTAACGCCGGGGCAATGTGAGCACTTGGTGTTACACGTAGTTATCAGAGATCACTGAAATTTCACTGATATTTCTTCTGTGAAGCCTGAACCTTGGACACCAAGACAGTGGAGAGGTGAATACTGCCTTAGCCACTTTACCACCCTGTAGCTGTCTCCTGCCCGATGGCCAAAGCTATGTAGGGCTGTATCAATTCAAGTAATCACTTAATTCATTCATTCGCTCTTTGTAAACAGAGATTTGTGGCAGCAGTGGGATTGGGAGAAGTGCGGGTGAGGATGCTGTAGAGGACGGACGTCCTTGCTCTTGAGTGTGAAAACCCGTTTGGGCCTCTCAGGTGTGACCTGTTTGTAGTGAATTCTGCTGTTCTGTCAGAAAGGTTTCCTTCATGCCCTGCACTCTCGTGTGAGCAGTGCTTTGACAGTGGGCGCAGTTTGGTTTCAACACCATTCTCACGTGCATGGTTTGGTTGGGATTATTCTTACATGTGGATGGCTTAGTTTGAATACTGTGGGAACTGTTTGATGCCAGTGGGAGTGATTTTGGTCTGAATACTGCAGGAATGGTGTGGCTTGAGTACTGAGTGAACGAACTGAAGTATTGGTTGAATGGAGTTGTGTGAATGATTCGAACACTGAGTGAATTGAGAAAAACATGACTGGTTTGAGTGCTGTGGGAGTGGCTTGCTTTGCGTCCTCTCCTCACTCTCGGATGGTTTGGGTTCCAGGTAAAGTTCTGGGGAACCTGCAGCTGAATCTTCTGAGCAAGTCCAAAGTGTATGAGGACTCCGCCCTGAGCGCTGTCTTCCTCCTCAACAACTACAACTACATCCTCAAGTCCCTGGAGAAGTATGTGCTCGCTGTCCTTCTCAGAGCTAACCATCTCTGCTCACCTTCACGCTCCATGTAATGACTGTACCGACACGTACTGATCCACCTCATGTAACGGTCACACGGCCACGCGGTCCCACGGTCAGACTATGGTCTACACATGGATCATAACTTATGAGAGACCAAAACCAAGACCAGTCTGTTATCAGACTGACCTAACCAAGATATTATAGCCGCCATCTGAAAGTAACGAGAGAGGCTAAAGGCAAAACATCCATAAAGAGTGGGCTTCCAATTCAGTCCAGTTCAATTCAGTGCACTTTATTTACATGACAAATGTGCACATTTATAAAAAGTTTATATAACTATAGCAAACAGAGGAAAAATATTGTATTAAAGTATTTTTTCATTGTCATTGACTGTTCCTCAGATGGTGGCAGGCAGTGATATTCTGTGCTGCCATTGTGCAACATGTCCTCTCCTAAGAGGAGGGAAGGTTTTCATTTTTGGGTAGATAATCCTACACGTGGCTGGTAAGGCAGAGTTTGGTTCTGTGTGTATTGTGTGAGCAGTGTGTGAACAGTTTGGTCGACGGCGTGGTTAAGGCGGTCTCTCTCTGCAGGTCGGAGCTGATTCAGCTGGTGGGCGTGACTCAGAAGAATGCGGAGGCTTTGTACCGAGAGCTGATCGAACAGCAGATGCAGAACTACCAGCGCAGGTGAGAGAGAGAGAGAGAGAGAGAGGGGGGGGGGGGGGGGGGAGGAGGGAGAGGGAGAGAGGGAGAGAGAGGGGGGAGGGAGAAGGGGGGGGGGAGAAAGAGCGAGAGATGGGGAGAGGGAGAGAGAGAGAGAGAGAGAGGGAGAGAGGGGGGGAGGGAGAGGGAGAGAGAGAGAGAGAGGGAGAGGGAGAGAGAGAGTGCTAGTGTAAGCTAACTATACATTTGCTAAGGCATGTATGTGTGTGTGTTGCAGCTGGCTGAAGGTGACAGAGTGCCTGACAGACAGGAACATGCCTACATTCCAACAAGGTGCCAAGGTGAGGCCGTCCACCCAGCAGGAAGTGAAGATGAATGAATCTCATCATGAAGCGCTGGGCTTCAGTCAGATTCACACAGACAGACAGACAGATTCAGCTACCAAGCATTTTATTTTGTTTAACAAGAAACATGAATTTTGGGCTTCAGTGTGCCTCTGAACATCAAATTAGTTATTATCCTGTATACAAAAAAATTACAGAAGGGTGTGCATTTTAGTAGTGATAGGAATCTTTTTTACAGCTTACAAAGCTTCGGCGAATGACACAAGCAGAGGTCAGGAGAAGAGAAGGTTAATTGAACATGGCGTTCAAAGAGTGATAAATATTGGTAAAAATGACAGTCTGAAAGCTTTTTTGTCTGTGCAGAAGTGGCCACATTCGTTTTGTATTTTATTGACCACTGATAGATGATGGGGTGGGTGTCACCCTGCAGAGCGTGTAACTCACTCGCTCTCTCTCTATCTCTCTCTCTGTCACCCCTTTCTCTCTCCCTCTTTCTCTCTTTCTCCCTCTCGCACCCTCTCACCCCCTTCTCTGTCTTACCCCACTCCCTCTCTTTCACAGTCTTTCCCCCCCAATCCCTTTCTCCCGCTTACCCCCTCTCTCTCTCCCTCTCCTTCTCCCTCTGTCTCTCTGTCCCTTTCTCCTCTTACTCCCTCTCCCTCTGTCTCTCTCTCTCACTCCCTCTCTCTCTCAGTGGGTTGTCTTGGGTCTGTCAGGTTTATTCATGCTGAGATCACCTTTAGAGCAGTTCCCTGTTAAAATCCCTGTAAAAATGGTGAGCAGTTCTGCTCCGGATTTTCAGATCTCAGGTGGGATCTCACTCTTTTTCTCCTGTGTTTATCTATCTCTTCCCCTCCAGCTGAAGGATAAAGAACGTCAGATGATCAAGGAGAAGTTTAAGGTAAACATGGATGAATCAGTTGTGCCTGGGCGGTTACGATGACTCTGTGAGTGTGTGTGTGTGTGTGTGTGTGTGTGTGTGTGTGTGTGTGTGTGTGTGTGTGTGTGTGTGTGTGTGTGTGTGTGTGTGTGTGTGCGTGCATGTGTGTGCGCGTATGTTTGTGTGTGTGCATGTGTGTGTGTGTTGTTTGTTTTTGTCCATCACCTCTCTGTCAGCTCTGGTTTCTTAGATTTTCTCTTGAGTAAGGTGCTAACTTCGACTTGGAATCAGAGGTGATGTGGGGCAGAGAGTAAAACCATTACAAGATCATCAGTCTAGATAACAGTTCAGTTCAGGCCTTCAAGCCTGGACCAGTCAGACACCTAACAGCTGCAGTTCTGACTGTAGATTGACCTTTGCCCTTTTTGACTGTTCAGGGCTGTAATGACCTGAGACTGAATGTGAGACCGGGCTGTTTGTGGCTCTGCAGGGCTTTAACGATGGGCTGGAGGAGCTGTGTAAGATCCAGAAGGTGTGGGCCATCCCAGATCAGGAGCAGCGTGACGCCATCCGCCAGGCCCAGAAAACGGTCGTGTCCGAGGCCTACCGGGCCTTCCTGCACAGGTAAGATACCCCCAGGCTTTGCACATCAGGTGAGATACCTTCAAAACCTCTGTAGAGCAGGTGGGCCGCTGTTAACCTTCGTTGAGCTGGTGAGTTGTTGCATACCTTTGTAAACAGAGGAGACACTGCTAACTTTGGTAGAACAGGTGAGGAAGCGCTAACCTTTGTGGAGGAGGTGAAACTAATCTCTGAGACACTGCTAGCCCCTTTTGAGCAGTACATCACTGGAGTCAGGGGACAGCTGATACACCACTGAGGCTTATTCAAGATGCATTTTATTTTGAACCCCCTGCATGTGATATAGCCAATATGAGCATACATATTCATGTGACAGTGACTGAAACACTTAGACTGCTTGTTGCTTACGCTGTGGCATTGCATCCTCCCAGACTTGTGCTAGCAACCTTGACGAATAAAAACTATGTTTGCTTTTGTGAATGCTCAGCACTTTTTTAATAGCCATGTGCGGTTAAAGAAACAGTCCACAGCAAAGAAGATGAAGCAACTGCACTGAATGAGAACAGGAAAAATAAAGCAATATGTAACTGAACTTTGGTTTGATGAATGAGAACGAGGAAGATAAAGCAATATGTAACTGAACTTTGGTTTGATGAATGAGAACGAGGAAGATAAAGCAATATGTAACTGAACTTTGGTGTGATGAATGAGAACAGGTAAAGTTGCTACCTGCTTGATTACAGCACGTAACAGGTGTGCCCTTGTGGGACTGTCTAAACAGGTACAGCAACATCGCCTTCACCAAAAACCCGGAGAAGTACCACAAGTACAAACCCGAGCAGGTGGAGGACATGATCGAGAGGCTGTTTGACACGTCGGCTTGAGCCGAGTTTGCATCTCCCGGCCCCGTCCTTGTCACGTGACCGGAGAGTGTTACATACGTGTTCTGGGAGTCTGGTGTGTGTATATGTACATATGTGTTGTTGTGTTGTACATACATTATTTTCCATTATTGCTGGGACCTTGTTCATCTAATAAAGGAAGTTCATTGATTGTGTGTTGTATTGATGGGTTGAAAGTGCACAGACACACGTTGTCCTTTGGACCCTGCTCTAAGCAGCGGAAGAGTTGATCAGCAGAGGAGTTTCCATTGACTGTTCTTTGACAGTTTACTTGTTCTGTTTGTTTGCATTCTGTTTTTTCTATTATTCAGCCTTAACTAAACTGCTGTTACTGGCTGATTTTGGTATTAATCTGGGCTGAATACTGTTCTACTCAAGTAGAATACAGAGCGGAAACCCCACAGCAGGGAGTAAAAGCTGTTTTTTCTGTATGTAGTGCAGCTCTTTGCATTTTACAGATTGATGTAGAATCCCAATTATTCAAGACTCTGGGAGAGTTAGAAGTTTATCGTGAAATTTGAAACAAAAGCAAATAAAAAACCTCCAAGAACATGATCTTGAAATTCCAAATTGACACAAAAATAGACAAAGAAAACCACAAGGAATAAGCTGGATGGTCTCTGCAAGGTTGCTTTGAAGTCAAAGTCAGCGTCTTCCGCAGGCTACAAGTTAAAGTGGTCCACCTTGCACTTGTAGAACCCGATCATGAACACCGCGCAGGCGGAGTAAGCCAGGAAGAGCCCCACGTAGCCCCAGAAGCACATCCTGTCCACCCTGTTGGCGTAGCTCGCCCTCCTCTTGGCCTGCCTCTCTCTCCTGGTCACATCCTCGAGGTACTTCACCACCTTCCGCAGGGCGGCTGCCTCTGCCTCTGCCTTCAGATTCACCACGGTGCTCAGCAGCTCCGGGCCGGGCTCTGCGAAGTCAATCAATCAATCAATCAATCACTCAGTCAGTCAGTCAGTTAGTAAACCAACAAAACAGTTACTCAACCCAAATGTCAACCAGTTAACCCGCTTTTAATTGATGTGGTTCTCTGGAAACAATTGTGCAAGTGCTACAGAGATCACAAATCACATGACCTATTCATGAGGCGTCCTATAGGGACACGTACAGTGAGTAAGACAAGCGAGAGATATGTAAACTATATTCTCTCTGGGGGATTAAAAACCACATGAAATCATCACTGCCTGTCACTCAAAGGTTGTAGGATTGAATCGCAGGTGTGAAGGTGCTTTACATGAAGAGCCCCTACACACAGCAAGCTGTACAAATGGATAATATGGAAAAGTAAACTTCAAAAATCATAACTGAGAAAATGAGTCAGATATAGTGCCCCCTTATCAATGTGTCTGTCTGTCTGTAGGAGCAGTTAAGATGAGTAAAATCATTTTGGTGGAGAAAGCAGCAGTCACGGAGAGAAATATGACCATGCTAATACATGAGGGGGTGAAGGCCAGGCCTTCTCTGGATCCTGGACCCAGCCTGGTTAGAGGGGCTTACCCTACGGAGTCTGTGTCCAACTTGGTTCTGTACCCAGTGCTATTAGATAATCTTTACCTGGAGTGTCTGCTCCATCCTCTGGATTCTGTACCCAGTGCTGTTAGATAATCTTTACCTGCAGTATCTGCTCTGTCCTCTGGGTTCTGCACAGTGCTGTAGATAATCTTTACCTGCGGTATCTGCTCCATCCTCTGGGCTGGCTGGCCCGCCACAGGGTGAACACCATCGGGGCAGTCGGAAGGGCAGGAGAGAGCCTTCTGCAGCCAGGCGGGTCGTCAGCATGGACTGGATCATACTGATCACCAGGCAGATCAAGCAGATGCAGAAATGATAGCCTGCAGAGACACAGGCCTCATTCATACTCTCATGGAGCCGGCTAATGGGATTCCAGCACCCACATTCACGTTGGTTTGGAGCCGACCAATGGGAGTCCCGCATCCACAGTATAGCCAGACTTGTCTTAAGATGGTTTTCTCTCCTTGAACAGCTGTGTGTGACTTTGTGTGTGTGTGTGTCTGTGTGCGTGTGTGTGTATCTGTGTCTGTGTGCCTGTGTGTGTGTGCGTGTGTGAGAGTGAGTACGTGTGTGTTTAGTGTTAGACAGACTCACGGATCAGCGGGCTGCAGAAGCTGTCTCCGGGGAGGATATCAGAGAGGATGAGGAGGAACATGACGAAGCTGAGCACCAGCGTGACCTTAAATGAGACGCGATCGCTCTTGCCCAGTGGCAGTGAGTAGCTCGCCATGTCCGCCAGCATGATCAACGCGCTGGGGAGGATCAGTGTCACAGTGGGGTTAAAGGACCTGGTGCTCATGGTGACCTGTGGGTCAAAGGGTCAAAGGTCACACAACCCCACCTGTGTCTCCTGGGGCCAAGAATGCAAACCTCGGGTAACAACGCTACCGATGTGTCACACGTGTCAGTACTGCCATGCCATTTTCAGATAGCAGTCTGAGAAACACATTGCATTTGCATCAGTGCTTTCACACAGGGCAAAATTCTGCACAGATTCACATCTGGCCAGTCTCAACCCTCTACACAGAGCCCACCATCGCAGTCGATCCACATACCATAAAGATCTGTGAATCTGAACAGCATTTACATGCTTCTGTGCAGAATCTTTTTGCTGCTGTAATCTGACAAGAACAGAACGTCAGTGTAGAGGTAATGTAGTGGGAAGAAGCAGGGCGGGTACTGCTTTTGAACTCAGCAAACGTCCAGTTGTATAAATGGATCACATGTAAGATTGTAAAGCTATGTAAGATGCTCTGGATAAGAGTGTATGCTAAGCAAATGTAATAAAATCTCGTGTAAATGTTGATGCTGGCTTGTCAGATGCAGACTGTAATAATCCTTTAATTGCTGGGCTGAATGAAAGCAGAAGAATATGTAAATTGGTAAAATGATACTTAGAACAAGATTTTCCTGTGTAGAAATAAAGAGACATTTGTGAACTAGGGCGTCAGATCTGCTCTAACAGTGATGGATGTTATACAACACATCAGTTTAGAGAGCGTGTAGACATTTCAGTTCATAGATCTGACCAGACTTCATTTGCTTCATTTGAGTGACACTTAGTGAGCTCAGCTGAAAATGAAAATAAATAAATAAATAAATAAAATCTAATTTAACCCAAAAAAAATCAAACAAATATTTAACATTTGGGATCCTCCAGTAAAAAGGAGCCTCCTCTGTTTTTGTGCAGATCACATGACCATTAAAAGGGGGGTGGAGACTTGATCTGAGAGGCTTGTGGATACCCAGAGGTACGTGTCTCCATTGCGGTCCTCGATGTTCTCCACCTCCTCGGTCCTCCAGTCCCCCCTCTCCCCACCTTTCAGCATTATGGTCCCGAAGTGCACCACAGTGCCACATCCTGCCGGGACGAGAGGTGACCAGCCAATCAGAAATGCTGATGACGAAACCTCCCCCAATTTGTAGAGCTGCCTGTTCCAGAGGTGACTGACATTTAGTACTAATAAGGCATCAATTATCAGATTTATGAATTCATTCATTAATAATAATAATAATAATAATAATTCAGTGAAATAACAGAAGCCTGCCCTGCTCAGCTTTACTCCCAAAGCAGACGAGGGAGGTCCTTACTTGTGTATTTCTGTATTGCCATGGTATTGTTATTCAGCTGTGTTTATCGGGCAGAAGGGCGTGGCGTCGCTCACCCATGGAGGTCCTGCCGTTCAGGTAGATGGGGCAGGAATCCACAGTGTAGGGGTAGGAGTAGAGGTTGATGTCGCAGTCGACGGAGATGTGCATGATGATCACGTGCTCCACGGTGCCGTTGCTGTAGACCAGCAGGTCTGAAGAGCTGGACTCCGACTGCGTGCTCACTCTAGAAACAGGGGAGGCATGACGACCATGATGAGGGAGTGCCTCGGAGAACTGGGTGGGTGGAGCTACAGAGCATTCTCAATCTGAACCAATCAAAACACTTTGTCTTCCTTTTCCAGCGGGTGGGCATAGACATGAACCCTCCCTCCTGGTGCTTTCTGTGCTTGGTATCAGATCTGAGATCAACATGTCTAATCCCTGTTCCATCTTATGCCTGCCATGAGTATCCCCTTTAAAACAGCTACAAAGAATATCTTTATTCCATTTATCCAACATATTCCATTTGTGCAGACTCACGAGTTTTTCACATGGAGGAGCGGAGTCCAGACCTTGTCGATGGGCACCATGACTGTTTCGTATGGATATACAGACCTGTTCCAGGCCAGGGCTGGGTCTACCCACTCCTGTGAAGGTACGAATCATACAGCCACACTTATTCACAAGTGCAGTGATTATGAACTCTTTATCTTTTTAGATTATGTATGTGCTCCATGTCAAATAACATCTGGGTGTGTGCTTCAACTTTGGTGCCACCCGTGACTAACAATGCCAATACTGGAAAAAAAGCAGTAATTTTTTGATTATGGATAGAAACCTGCAAACTCCTGGTTATGAGACAATTTATTCTACTTTTTTGCATTTTCTTCATATTCACATTTGCATACTCGTGGTTTGTTCTGTTGGATTTTCAGTAACCTTAGAGGATGTTGTTTTGTATAATGTGGTGTGTAAGTCATGCTTATGTGTCTCTCTTCATTGGTTGCTGGGTTGTTACAGTGCCTATCACTGTGCTTACCATCATTATTATGAGAGAGCTGGTGAACAGAAGGCTTTTGGTGTCCTGCGGAGGAAATAGAAGCCTTTACAATAATGACCAACTGACACCGAAATGTAAGTTGCATTACATTAAAATACTCACAACATCCACGGTTTTGTACATGATCTGCCTCAGGAAAACCTCCACGCTGCAGTTTGCAGTCTGTGGCTGGCTGATGATTTCCTGAGCAATGAGCTCATTGGCGAGGCAACGGCGGGTCACACAAGTCGGGCTGGTCTCCGCGGAGACTGCAGAATCAAAGCGTGGTACCATGACACCAGGGTCTGTGCTGATGTCTCTCACATATAAGTCATATTGTACTGTTAATCATCTGAAATCCCTGCAGTGGCATCTCGCCTGGGCTTTTTCACAAGAACAAAGGTATCAATTGAAATTGATTTCCATGAATAGTAGTCACCCTTATCTGGGGCAAGAGCACAGCTGTTTAACCATTAATACAGCTGAATATTCACTGCAACTGTCTCCAGCACAGAACCCAGCTCAAGAGTTCTACACTACACTACTACTTGACCCAGGGTTTGAGCATGAAAACTCTGGTTATGAGCTGAGATCCAATATTGTGACATTGCAGAGCACTGTCACAACTGCATTTACATTTATTCATTTGGCAGACGCTTTTATCCAAAGCGACTTACATAGGTTACAGTTCTTTACAATGTTATCCATTTATACAGCTGGACATTTACTGAGGCAACTGTGGGTTAAGTACCTTGCTCAAGGGTACAGCAGCAGTGTCCCAGCGGGGATCGAACCGGCAACCTTTCGGTTACGAGTCCTGCTCCTTAACAACTGCACTATAAGTTCTCTCTTCTACAGTAAATTGTTTTTTTTCCATCATGTGGCATCTCTTCTATTGTATCCCTTTAACCTGACCTGTTTTTTTTTTTGCGTTGCATTTTGCGTTGCATGGTGTAGTGGTAAGGAGTAGGGCTTCTAACCCTTGTGTCCTTAGGCACGGTACTTTACCTGAATTGCCTCAGTAAACATCCACCTGTATAACCATTTAGAAGTGGTCAGCTGTGCAGTTTGCTCCGGTTAAGAGTAATGAAGGCTATGAATGATTCGTTGATGATGGTCATTTCCTACCTCTTTGATTTCGACTCATTTCAGTATTGATTATGAATCCTTGTCATGTAATTTACATGATTTCACATTTTCACCGCAGGAAAATTAAACTTAACCAGACTACTATGGCTTTATCCAAGAATGATTATGGTTCTGTGCCTTAAGCTGCAATTTTCAGCCACTGCAGTGTTTTGACCTTTGCATTGAGCTGCAAAATTAAGAATTCATTCCTTTTTTTTTTGAATCTTAAATATTTTTTTATTCTCAATGGCTTCTGAACTCATGGAGATGCGCATGAAAAAAAAAATTAAGATTTAAGATTTGCTTAAATTCACTACTCAAAGTTAAAGAAAAAGCAGCAGTTAGATTTCCATAGAAGTTTGATATTCCCTGGCAAACTGTAACCAGTGTCAGCTGTGATTTCTGTGCATTTAAATCTATGAGTATCACAGCAGCAAGATGGAAACATACAGGAGTACATTGTAGTAATTTAGAGAAAACAAATTCTGCAGACGCCCGGGATGCTTGAAATGCTGAGCACACACAGGTTGACTATAAGGGGGTGTCAATGAATGAGGCTCTTACCTGTGAGGAAGAGGAGGGAGAGGAGACTGATCAGGAGCCGCAGGTAAGCTGCCTCCATCACTGCACATCCACCTTTACAAAACACAGGTGTTGCGGTCCCAGGAACCCTCAGTGCCGATGCTCACTGAACACCCACCAGGCAGGCTCAATCCCACACTGCAACCGGCACTCAGCAGTTAGCCCGCTGTTTCCAATTATTATTATTTTTTAGTTTATTTTTTTTTCCCTCTTTTTCCTTCCCTGGACTCAGAGCTCATCTATTTTAATGGCCTCTCCTTCTCCCTTGGAAGGAGGGATCAGATCACAGTTCTGCGGGCTTCTTTAAAAAGCACGCTGGTGTCTGCTGTGGGCGTTCGTCTCCACCCAAGCCCACAAAAGAGGCCCAGACACCTATGTGGGTTTCATCCCACTGCAAACAAACACAGATCACCCAACGAGAAATCTGTTAATCAGCCACTGCATGTCAACGGGAGGAACATGAGCCAAAGCTAATATGCCATCGGTTTTGGTTGACTGGAGTTGGCTGTACTGCAGCTGTATATTCATACAATCATTGTAGATTGCTGTGTAAATAACTTCAGTCACAACAGAATATTGATTGTCTGCCTCATACTGCCTGTGGAGGTGAGGTTGGTTCATCTCATTGTGGTCTTTACAGTCAGACACGCCTTGCTTGAACATAATAGCACACAATTGGCTTCTGTACTGCAACACAACACAAATGATAATTAGACCATCGTGCTCATACTTTACTAGGTTTAATAACACTGAGACAGCAGTCCCAGGGAGGCTGGGGTTAGGTCTTATATCCATTTCAGTGTGATTAGTACACCTGGATGGAAGCTAAACATGACATTCACGCACCAGCTACGCACAAAGAACCTTTGGAAATCTGAATATGTATGGTCGTGTCATCATTATGATCATGGTAATGATTTATTTGCAAAGGAGGTGCCCTTGTACAAGGCAAATTACATACTTAACTTACAGAGCCTACTGTTACTCTACACACTGGCCATATATGCCTCTGGATATTATTGAAGCAACAGAGATTAGGTATCTTGCTCCAGAGTAACAGCTCACTTTGGATTCCAATATGCAGCCTTCAAGACACATAACCTGTTCCTTAATCACTGTGCCACCCTGCCATCTGTAGCACTAACGTATTAGAAACCATGGTTTCTCTAGTACTAATGTATTAGAAATCCCGATTTTATTTGACTAAGGAACTGCTGTTGTGGAGGAGTTGGTCATTCTCTTTTCTAGTGAATATAATTAGCCTTCTGGAGGGTTGACATGGAAACAGGAGGAGAGACGTTTGAGAGCAAGACCTCTCAGTCCCTTCAGCACAATGGTGGATGGAGCATCCCCATCTCCCGTCCGTGATATCGGGGAGGTCTCTGCAGGTCTCCCCTGGGCAGCAGTGGAGCTACGCTCACTCCAGCTGGTACTAGATGACCCATTGAATGTTTTAACAATGTGCTTTCTCCCTATGCTTCTCATCAATGTCACTCTCCATGAGTTGTTTTCCTCATCATCATCATCATCACATCACCTTACAGCATACACACTACACCCTACGTCATACACCCTACCCCCTAGCATGGACCCTACATCCTATAGCCATAGCCAATAGCTTATGGCCAAGAGCCTCTACCCAACTCTGCGCTCTACAGCCTACTGCCATATAAGGTGAGAGAGAATGAAGGACAACATCAGGACTACCAATGGTAACAAAAGCAACATGCTGTTAACTGGCAATTACACTTGTTTCATTCCACAGCCTGTGTAGCCCGGTATGAAAAACACAGAGGATGCTGGGAAATCAGTGGTGGAGGGCAGCTCTTTGCTGTAGGGTGATGAGATGTGTGCCACTCTAGGGAAACAGCCGAGCTCTCGGAAATGCAGTCTGTATGACTAACCGCTCCTCTCTGGTCCAGGTAATGCCATCCTGATCAAAGCCAGGTGGTGGGCGGAAAGGGGAGACAGAAACTGGTAGAACCCGAACGGTGCATTAAGTTCCGAACGGTTGCCATGGTGCACTGCCTGCAGCACAATGGAGCCGTTGAAACATTGACGTTAATAACTTGACTACTTGAAGATGTGTACACAAAGGAAGGAGGCAGACAACATCAGAAACACATTAGTGTCGGGAGCGCAGTAATAGCCTTAACACCACAGAGTCTCTTCATATCCCCCTCTTCAGGAAATGCACACAAACACTGCATTGTGCTGGGAAAGGCTTGTCTATGCCTCACGCATAGGGATGACAGGTGACTGTTGTTCATTTCTGTTCCTGTGTTAATTCCCGTGTTTGTGACAATTAAGTGCCACGGAGCCACAGATTGAATTGTGCAGGCTGGAAATGGAAAGATTTTCAGGTGCATTCTGACACCCCCTGCTTTGCAAATTATACATTACATTACACTGTTGGCATTTAGCAGACACTCTTATCCTGAGTGACTTCGCCAAATTACTTTTTTTTTTTTTTTTTTTTACATTTTACACATAAAACCGGCGTCGTTGCCAGTTGAGCTAAACGCAAATTGCTCTTAGGCTGTTGGCAACAACGCTACTTAACCGGGTCTCGGTGAGTGATGTAGCCGCTGAAACCGTTCGTCTAGCCGCTACCTGCTACCCGACAGGCTTGGTGGCGTGTGAGCTGGAAACAGGGGAAGCCCGAACATTACTTTTAAATCTATCATTACTTTCAACCTGTTCCCCTTTATCCTCCTCACAGAATAATTGACACCAATCGGTATAGAGTAAATGATTATGCTCGCGAAACAGCGCAGATTGTCTGTAGTTGTGTACTTGCAAAACAGACGACAGGGTTAAAACTATGTAAGAGGGTGGGGGGGCTCCCGAGTGGCTCAGTCGGTAAACACGCTCACCCTGCGCACAGAACATGCACCGCAGTTCAGGTTCGAACCCAGCCACATCCCCAGCAGACAGCAGCCAGGAACCCACAGGCAGAGCACACCGACTCCCTCGTCAGGAATAGGGGCAGGCACGCTGGCAGCAGAGCCATGTAGACGGACCCGGTCCCACCAGCAACAGCGACCCCTCCTGGTCAATCAGGCACCTGTGGCCCATGTGTCAACGCTGCATACAAAATGCTTTCTCCAACTCATCTCAGAGCCATGGGAAGTACTACTAAACAAATCTTTTGAACAACATTTTAAATTGAACCATTTTAAATAATTATCCTTCATGGCAACAGAGAATCCTTTACTGAAAGGGGCAAAGACTGTTTCAGACTGTTAGGCAATGTGTCATTATTACCACAACAATCACCTGAAATGCAATGCCTGTTCATAAACGCCTGTTCATAAATGCTCTATGCCATTTACCACATATGTAATATTGATATAGATAGATGCAGATATAATATAACATATTACATGTCTTTCTATTTATCTCTTATGTCTTGGTTGCATAGGACAGTGCTGCCATTAATTTCACAGGGGTAAAAGTAAGGTATGGGGAAGTCTTTAGACTTGCATTGACAAAGGCAGTGTAGAGCTGAGGGTGTTTAGTTATCTGCACTGGTCTCATGGGCCATGCAGCACGTCGTACAGGTAAGGTTACCTGGTTTCCCACTTAATCTGAGGCTTGTTGCAGACCTAACAGGGATGTGCTCCTCCCTCCAGGCCCGCAGAAAGATCCGGGGAAGATGTGGACATCATTTTAACCCGGCTGAAAGAAGTGAAAGAAGTGAAAGAAGGGCGGCAGTGTAGCATAGTGGTTAAGGAGCAGGATTCGTAACTGAAAGGTTGCAGGTTCGATCCTCGCTGTGACACTGCTGCTGTACCCTTGGGCAAGGTACTTAACCCATGATTGCCTCAGTAAATATATCCAGCAGTATAAATGGATAACATTGTACAGAACTGTAACCTATGTAAGTCGCTTTGGATAAAAGCGTCTGCCAAATGAATAAACGTGAATAAACGTAAACGTAAAGTGAAGGCCTTCGAGAAGTTCCACCCCAGCCTCCTCCAGCAGATCTGCCTGTGCGGGTTCTATGAATGCCTGGAGAAAGGGATCACCCGTAGGTCACCTTCTGTCACCATTAACTTATTTGTCACTTATGACAAATAAGTTAATATGGTTATGAAGTATTCATTGCTAATGGTGCTAGTTGCTTGTCTATGCGACAAAGTGTTGGCGAGAAAAATTATTTTGAATTTATATCAACTGTAATCATAGTTACAATCTGCATACAGCTCTGCGTCCATGTCCACACCCATTACTCTTGTTTGAATTACTCATGAACTCGTCATTGCATAGATCATAGTCACATATTTGTACATACTGAAATACTGAGACCCCCTTAAAGCCTCAACAGCAAAATTTGGGGGGGGGGGTCTCTGGAAAAATCTTTAAAAAATGTTGAAGATGGGAAGCATCATGCCGACTCTTACTAATTATCATGGTGACGTGAACCACGGGGAGCGCGCTCTCAGATCAGTTCATAATGCTTTTATGACGCACCCAGGGTTCCTCACGACGACCTTTTAATGGGACCCTGAACATGAGCAGCTCAAAGATGTAGCAGATCATCTCTCCACAGATCAATACTCTAACATTTATTCTACAAATCCTCCTTCAGTTTAGGGTGACAGGCCATAGAAGGACTCCTGTTAAGTCTTAACATTACAATATTAACACCAGACCCTGTCACTCTGGATCAATATTAATGTGTCCCGAGATCTTTACCAGTCATCTGCATTTCTGTAAAGTCGTTACATGCAGTGGAGATACACTGTAAAAAACCACGTTTAAACTCCAGGAAACAGAAAGGAGTTGAAAGTCATGAGAAGGAAGGACATGAAAAGTGCACTGAATGGTTCCTTCATTGAGCCAACTCAGCAATATAAAACAGAAAACACCGTTTTGACGGTTTGACAGCTTATGTGGGAGTGGTACAATCCACCAGCCCTGAGACCGTGAGCAGTGATAACGCTGTGTATACAAAGTGTGTTTAAACAGCCAGCGAGTCGCAAAGAGGAACAGGGAGGGCCAAAACCACTGACGACAGACTTAAAAACATCTCAGGAAGGTAGGAGGGTGGGTGGGATCACAAGTGGCGCAGTCGGTAAAAGCACCCACCCTGAACGCAGACCAAGCACCACAACCCGGGATCGAACCCAACCATGCCAACAGCCGACAGCGACCGGGAGCGAACAGGAGCCCACAGGCGGCACACGCTGGCCCCGCCAGATCAGGCGCAGCGGCACAGGCGCAGCAACAGCGACTCCCGCTGGCCGAGCGGGCGCCCCCGGCACCAGCGCCGAAACTGCGCACGAATTGCTCTCCTCCAGCCCATCCCCGCGCTAGCCTAGCCTGCAGACCGCAATCAGTGCAGTCAGAAGCACTGATCACAGCACTAGTGCCGTCAGAAGCACCAGTAGTACTACGTCTTTGATACCTTTACTTTTTTATTTTTATTTTTTTTTGCATCTGGCATCTAATGTGACCACAACAATCTCTGCCAGATGCAGAAAAAATAAACGTATTAAACAATTCTCCTTCATGGCGACAGAGAATCCTTTACCCTTTACCGAAAGGGGCAACGACTGTTTCAGACTGTTAGGCAATGTGTCATTATTATCCCAACGATCACCCAAAATGCAATACCTGTTCATAAATGCTTGTTCATAAATGCTCTATACCATATACCAGGTCTCGGGGGAAAAAAACATTTAAAAAAATTTGGCACTTACAATTGTCACTAAAAATGTCTTTTAACCCTTAAGCCCGACGGACGCAGTCTGCGTCCAAATCCACATCCCTTCTTCTCTGTTGAATTGCTCAAGGAGGATTCATCGCTAACGATGCTAGTTGCTTGTCTATGCGACAAAGTGTTGGAAAAATACTTTTGAGTTTATATCAAATTTAATCATAGTTACAATTTGCATACAGCTCTGCGTCCATCTCCACACCCATTACTCTTGTTTGAATTACTCATGAACTCGCCATTGCATAGATATGGAATACATATCACAAGAAAGAGCGGAACCGGAGCTTTGTAATGATGCTAGTCACATATTTGTACATACTGAAGTAATCACGTTATGAAGACAGATCAAACTTCCGCAAAGTAATATCTTTACTAATTTCTACACCCATTTTCACACTCCTGCTTCTCGGTTGAATAAGTCACGAAATCTCTATCGCTTCACAACGTACCGCATGTCAAAATAAACAGCATAAAAAGCGTTGTCGACTAAACCGGTTTTGAAATCACAGCAAATTTCTGCATTGTCTCCAGCATAGGGCTGACATTACATCCCTCTTTGTATGAAAAATAACACAAAATAATGTATTTGCTTTTCATTGCAATGATTCAAAAGTTGTGGTCAAAAGACGTGCCCAGCAAACTTTATTATGAATAATTGTCATACACAGATCCATAAGTTTTGTATGTTTGTCTAACGTTACCAGAGCTACCAAGTTGCCAGATCGTCTATGAAACACAATCTACACACACAATCCACACACTACATACAATACATACAATTATTTATTTATTTCTCTATTTACTATCCACAGCCCCCCCAACCCCGCCCCCCTGCCGAAAAAACCTCCCGTATTTTGAAACCAAAATGTTGGCAGGTATGGGTAGGGGGGACCCCCCAATTGCCACCAGGTATTTCGCACACAATGCATAGGCATCAACCTCACAATTTATATTTGTATAAGAAACAAATTTCAAGCATTTAAACATAAGTGTTTATGTAAAAATGTCTTTGAATGCATGTTTCTCATTATCTTAATCAGGTGATTCCAAGCTTTTGACTGGTACTGTAGATGTCAGCATCAGATCCAGGCATTATGTGTTGAATAAGGCATTGCTAGGATGTGGTGGTCAATCAATATCTAATTTTGTTGGCTCCCATAGAGGAAACCACGAGTGAAATCCTGGGATTTAAAGTGTCACATGATCATGAATGATGACTTCCTCTTCTGCTTGAGCCATTAGTGTCTCTGTCAGATTGCTTTCTCCCTGCTGTAATCGATCTCTTCCAAATAAAAGCTGAGAGAGTTCAGAAAGTCTTGGTTCGCAACAAAAGGTCGGGTAGGTGCAGCTTTCAGTGTTTTACTCAGTGACGTAGATTTGTGGATGCGCACAAAGTACTTTATCCAAACCTATTTTTTTTAATCTAGCAGCCATTCCTGTAAATAGAAATATTATAGTACAGGGAAACCTAACAGGTTTACTCAATACCATGGTATGTCTGTTTCGTTGGAAGATTTCATTCACTGAATACCTGGGTGTAATCAAACCTTAGCTCTCAAACCAATCAGTTCAAGTTCTGACGAACCTGACCGGCCTGCTGACGAGGGTTACAAGCTTAGGGAACCAACACCCCACCGAGCTTCAGGTATGCGCAATGGCAGAGGTTCATTCTTTCATAACCACACACCTCAGGTTATTGTTATGCTCCCATTTTTTTTGGAATGCCTTCTTTGCCCTGGAAGCATGCCATCCTTCTGCCCAGCCCAGAGAATGCTCAAATCTGCGGGGAAAAAGAAACTCTGTTTAGGTTTCCATACCACAGGTGTGATGCCCGCCCCTCCCATGCTTTGTAGACAGACATCTATTTATACTTTTTACGAGTAACGCTCTCACACTTTCAGTTTCATTTCAAAGAACGTGAATCCTACGTTCAAGCCCGCTTGACCCCTGAAATAAAACTGATGTTGATGTAGGAGTGTCAGGGAGTGCTTACATTCCATTTCGTGCTCATTCATCATCCATTGTGTCAGGATAGGACATATAAAGCACAAGTCAGCTGCTTGAGACTCACATCTCAGCACACCTGCTTGGCAAACACTGGAGAGAGCGACGTGGACATACACAGTGGACGTATCGAGGACTGACACATAGAAGGTACAGCACAGGTGAGTTTTCCTGTGCTTTCCCCCCCAGGCGGGTCACTGCAGTCATACCATTGAGAGAGGTACAGCTAACATGCAGCTCATCAAATTTTCACTGTGAAAAACTGTGCAGAACACAGAGCTAATTTATGTTGGGTGCCTTGCTCAAGGACTCAGCAGCAGTGCCCCTCTTTGAGTATGACCAGGCAGCCTATCAGGCTGTGGTTATCATCACTCCCCATATTCCTCAGACAATGAATGCTGACTAAATTGCTGTGCTTCAATATTTGCTACTGACAAAATACTGGTCTGATCTTGGACCAAGCACTTGCTAATGAGCTTTGAGGTGTGGGCTGTACATCTGTGCTTATCTATGAGCAACACGGCAGAGCCAGATAACGACCTGGAACTCCAGAGCTTTGCATGTTTTATCTTGATTACTGCTGTTGCAGCCTTTGCTGCTTGTCTTCAGTGAAGTAAACTCATTGCTAACTCTTAGCTCCTGGACAGAAATAATTAACAATGAGCCACCAGGTAAATTCCTGTCAGTAAACCTGTAGAATGAATTAAATCATTCTGCGTAGCCATAGCGCTAAAAATACCCTTGCGTGCTCTCTCTCATTTCTACACTCTTGGCAGACACACCTTGCAGCCCGGTGGGGATTACTTTACCTCTGCCTAAACAAAGATCAATTTCATTTTTCTGTTTTTCATAATGACAGATGGCAATGCGGGGTAGCAAGCCCCTAACTTTGTATATTTGGATCCCTGATATAAGTTATAAACAGAGAGAAACAAATTCTGTCCAATTTTAACAACAATACTTTATCAAACTGCGTACGACCCAAAACATGGAAAACTTCTCATTATTTATGCGTTCCTTACTTTGGATTGAACTGAACTTGAATTGAACCCTAAATTTATCAAAAACAGCAACCACAAAAGAAGCACTTTAGGTTAGACAGTTAAAGTTGTGTAAATGTATGAATGTAAGTATGTTGAAAGTAAGTACTGTTACCAAATTTAACACTAACTGATTATCAGTGAGATGAATCTGTTTCCAACAGGTCAAGTGTGCCAAATTATTTGAAATATGCCCAGTATGGAGATTAGAGAATCGAGTGTTTGTTTACATTTAACATACCATAACCATGATGACCTGCCCGTATGCAAAATCATGTCTTTCCAGTCAAACAAGCTTTAAAATTTCAAGGAAATTTACTCTTTTTGTCTCATTTAACACTATAGGACATTATAGGAAATCACACAGCTACAAGCAGACATCAAGGAATAAAAACTACAGTTAACGGAGTGGAGATACTTCACTGAAGAAACACGAGAGAGAGAGAGAGAGAGAGAGAGAGAGAGAGAGAGAGAGAGAGAGAAGGAAAGAGAAACGTAAAGAGATTTTTTTCTAATTGCTTGTCAACAGCAAAACAATGCACAGTGGCAATTACGTCCCCGACTGCGGGCAGGGCAGGACCTACTTGGAGGGAGCAAAGCGGGACTTGCTCTCTACCCTGGACATCTTGTATGCCAACGAATGTGAGGGCTCAGCCATGCCAGAGAAGCATGTGGTCAACGCAGAAGCCGACTTCTACAAAGGCGGGAAGGCCCAATGGCTCAATTTCTACCTGGCTGAGAAGGTGGCAGGACCGGAGGGGCAGGAGGAGTCGGCGTTCGTCAAGAGGGACGGCTTCGCTAGGATGGTGGAGCTGGTGGAGAAGCAGAGACGTGGCCACCTGAGTGTATCTTCCATCCATTTGTACCACGAGCCAGGGAGTGGTGGCTCCACGCTGGCCATGCAAGTACTGTGGGAGTTCAGGAAACGGCTGAGGTGTGCGGTGCTCAGAGACGACACTGCCAAGGCCCCTGACGTCGCCCGCCAGGCTATCGCCCTCTTCAGGGAGGGTGGGCCGGAGAAACAGAACACAGTCCTTCTGCTGATAGACGACATGGCGGAGACGGACGATCTGCACCGCGGCCTGGTCGAGTGCATCGCTGACAGCCAGGTGGATGCCCACAAGCCGGTGGTCATCGTCCTGAACTGCGTGCGTGTCGCGAGCATCGACAGCAAGTTCAGGAATGGCGTGACCCTCAAGAGAGAGCTCTCTGCAGAGGAGCAGTCTCAGTTCGAGGAGAAGGAGGCCCAGCTGCGCTTGCAATATAAGAAGCGCGTGGAGGACTTCCATGGCTTCAACTTAATGCGAAACAATTTCTCCCCGAACTACGTGCGAGAAGTGGTTGATCGGGTTTTGAAAGGAGTGCAGACTAAGGCTCAAAACACCCGGCTCCTCTCTTTTTTGGCACTGCTGAATTCCTACGTCCCCAACTCCTCCCTGTTGAAGTCAGAGTGCCAGGCATTCCTTGGGCCCCCTGCACCCATCGATGGAGGTCCGCCCTTTGAGGAACGCATGGGGGCTTTCACAAGCCTTTTAGTCACCTTCTCCAGACGGGAGAAGCTGATCAGTCATGACCTGGTCCGCATGGTCCACCCCCTGATAGCCACTCAGTGCTGCCACTACCTTGCAGATCGTGGGTTGACACTCAGCAATACAACAATGTGCTTACTGAGGGACTTTGACAGAGAGCAGACAGACAAACAGCTGGCGGTCAGCATCAATGACCTGCTGGTGAAGAGGACGACAGACAAACAGTTTTCTCCACTGATTGAGAGCATCAGGGAGAAGAGCGTCATGGACTGTGTGAACATTCTGGAGTGCGCCTCTGAGAAGTTCTCCAAGAACGCCTTCATACCCCAGGCGCTGGCTCGTTTCCTTTACCTCTCCAAACTGCGTAACTATTCAAAGGCTGAGAAGTGGGCGAACAAGGCCATGAGGAGAGCGCCCAACAACTCTTTCATCGCAGACACCTTGGGGCAACTTCACAAGAACCACTTGAAGTGGGAGAATCCTGAAATGTTGGGCAAATGCTTGGAATTGGCACAGAAAGCAGTTGCCGCGTTTGAGCAACAGCAAAAGCTGGCAGAGAAGGAGGATGAGGCTGCCATGGAAGATGACGGCATCACGAGGAAGTCGAACATTTTCAACCACAGGGGAATGTTTGGTCACATTCAAGTTGCCAGCATTGTATTCGACATGCTTACTCGTCTTCCTCCTACAGAGATGATGTCAAGGATCCTGACACTGGACATCCAGATCACGTCTCTGCGTGGAGAGGTTGAAGACAAAACCCTGCAGACACTCCTGAAATTCAAGACTTTAATCACTGGTTTAAAACCCGAGGTTGAGAAGGTATTCCTGTTCTTTGAAAGCTACCTCACATACTCCAAACTGAAGGGTACAGAGTACGACCCGCCATACATTCGCGATCAGGTGACTGAGTGCTTTCTCAAGTATGCAAAGTCTGGCAGAGTGATGGTGGATGGTGATGGACTCCGCCAAGAACTCAAGATGAAAACAGCCACCAGCTTCCCGGGTTTGCTCCACTGTCTCTACCAAAAAAACAGGAAGACAGAGCTAACAAAGATCATGGCACTGTGGAAAGGAATCGTGCAGAGTGAAAATGTGACCCCCGCAGACAAACTGTGCTATGTGCTCGCAAATGTCGCCCTGAGCTGTGTGTGGCCTGCATCCCCAGACGTCGCCCCCTTTGCAGACCTGGCATCCACTATGCACCAGTTACTAAAGAGTAAAATTTGCGGTGAGCCAGAGTTTTACTTCTTGGCCTTGATATTGCTGTGGGTAGAGAAATGCGAAGATGCTGTCTCTGAGGATGGGGGCCAAGAACACCACTCCACAGATGAGCACCTCGACCTGAACTACCTGGTGAAACGGCTTGAGGAAACCTACGACCAGCGCTACAAGAAGCGCCTGCGGTCCCGTTACATCCTACCCCACTTCTTCCTGAAGGAAGGGGAGGGACTGGGCCGGCTGGTTCACCGATCTGCGGTCGACCTTTGTCTCCGTAACTCAGACAAGGGCAACGACCAAAAGCAGGGGAGTGGAACAGCCTCTGCTCTCCAAGATCAGGCGTTCCACCAGTGGAGAGATCAAGCAGTCTGGAACAATGACGAGGTGAAAGGATGCCTTCTTCGAGTTTGCGGTGTCATCGCGGATCGCAAAGTGCTTGCTTACTGTGGACAGCTGCAGATTCAGGTCCATCCTGATAATGTGGCGCAGGTTCACTGCCCTGGCCGCGTTTCCTTTTACCTGGGGTTCACCATGAGAGGGCCTGTGGCTTTCGACATCCGATACAATAACGACCTGTCCTCCTGAACCCGCTCTAACAGTAACAGCAAAGAAGTTACATTTGAATTTGTCTCCTAACAACCTCCACTTGAATTTATTTTTTTTAAAGATTTATGTGAAAGTTGAGGTCATTTTTTTAGGGGAAAATAAGGAAGAACTCTAAAAAAATTGACCCAAAGGAGTATTTTGAAAGAAAGGGTCCTTACTTGTCTTCCTAATTACCACATTAACAGTATGCAGATCTCATTTGATCAGCTTCATTCCAAGAAATATTTTTAAAGAAAACTTATGATAACCATTATCGGAGAACACAGAAGCAACACAGCATTTGTTTATGCTTTGAGTACTGAAATCACACACACAGGTCTGTCTGTGCATTTGTTCTAATTCATTTACCTTCAGCGAATACATATCACTTCTGCATTCTCAGTTTCTCAACTGTGCCTTTCAAAACTCTTCTAAAAAAGTCTTCTAAATTCCCTATTCTCACACACAATATCCTCATAATACAAATAATTCTTTATATCTTCATAATACAAATAATTCTTTCTTCCAGCGGTGGAAGTTGTGAAAAATTGTTCAATGTAAATAAATGTTTATGAAAAATCAAATGCTCTCTGCAACTGTTTTTGGAAGCCATCACCCATAACCAGGGTCTGACTGTAAGACTGTACTCATTGGTAAGTATCAAAACACAGATGTGTAACATGCACACACATCCCTGCATCCCTGCACAGGAAGTGATGTCAGAGAGCCTGTGTGAGCCTTTTCAAACCAGGAATGGCCGTAAGAGAATCTCAATAGAATGTTTGGGGATGAGGATGTGGCCAAACTCTATCTCATAACCACACACACACATTTCAGACAGCCACAAACACAACAGGAAATAATAACCCTAAAGTCACATGAGACTGTGATAGAGTTAAGGCAAGACTAAACTTCAGTTCACCAGTCTGACTTTAATGGGAGGATGAATCACAATTCCACATCATCCAAACACTGTCATACATACATTTTACACCAAATGCTGCACAGTACAACTACCACATTGAGAACCACCCTTTAGAAAAAAAATATAGTAAGGATAATATTAAGGTTGTAAGATAATAATATGGAAAGAAAGCTGAGCGATTTACATCACAAGACCACACTACCAAAATGAATCCTCTGTTGTGTTTAATTTGCACTTAATGAACACTGACTTTGGGAATATTATTTGTTTTCACTGTCATTACAACACAGCACATACAGCAACACAGGGCTCCTGGAGTCTGTCCTCTTCCCTGGCAGTGGTACAGCAATACTGTGAGGACTGCAAGCAAGCAGTAAATGGTCTGAAATGAGTAAACAATTTCAAGAGAGTTTCTGTTACTGTTTTTGTTCTAAACATCTCAAATCTCACAGACCCTGTGAAATAATTTCAAAATATCCTGATTGCCTTGGTCTCTCATATTCTTACTGAGCCCATTCCGCAGACAGATGTAGGATACCTGGTTTGCCCTTGAGGCTTTGCCTACCAATGGTAGGATTACCTATCTGAGCAACAGACCAATAACGAAAACTAAATGTCATCTCCCCTCCCTTGCCCAGGGGTGTGAGTGACTTCCCAGTCAGACGCATTGCCTAAAACACAAGCACGGAGTGGTTTCGGGTGTTGGGTGAAGTCAGCTGGGGCAGGCTAAATCTCACTCAGCAGGCAAAACCTGTGCAGAAGAAGTCTGTCAGGCTCCATTTTATCTTTCCCCACCAAGAAAAGCAAAACACCCGGGATCTTTGACGGCTAGGTCACATGGAAGGTCATGAAGCTTCTGGTCATTTTCCGCTGGTAACTGTCGCCCTTGGCCCCGCCCCACGCTGCCCCGCCCGCCTCTCCCTGCCAGCCGTCGCTGACCTGCAGGGCCTCGGTGGACCCGCCCTCCACTGTGCTGACTGCCGCGTTTGCCGGCCCGCCCGCCTGTGCCGGGTCGACAGCCCTCCCCCGCCGGGCGCACCCGAATGCCTTCCGGAAGCCCTTGCGGAAATGCTTGGACACCAGGGCGTAGACGAAGGGGTTGAGGCAGGAGTTGGCATAGGCCACCAGGTGGGACAGGATGCGCAGGGCGTAGGTGGCCTGGTTGAGGGGGAAGTGGCCGAACCACATGCAGAGGATGACCAGGTGGTGCGGCAGCCAGCAGAGGCAGAAGAGCGCCACCACGATCACGATCATCTTGGTGACCTTGCGCTTGGCCTGCCGCGACTCCGACACCTCCTCCAGCGGGTCGGTGGCCGTCAGCAGGTGGCGGATGGTGCGGGCGTAGGTCAGGCCCAGGATGAGGACGGGCACCAGGTACCCGAATACGAAGGTGCACACGTCCATGGCCCTGCGCTCTCGGAAGTCCCACACGGGGATGCAGATGGCGGAGCCGTTGAGCGCAACCTGCTGGTAGTAGCTGAGATACGGGCCGGAGAACACCAGGGACAGACACCACACCAGGAAGATGGACACCAGGGCGTTTCGGGGGGTCCTCAGCTCTCTGGCGCGAAGAGGGTAACGGATTGCCAGGTACCTGTGTCCACATGAGCATGATTAAAAGCACACACATACACACACGTCTTCAAGTACACACACTAATGTGATGATCCTTTTGCTGTTTGTGCTGTGAAGGAGGGTCTTCACCTGTACCCCCAAAACTGAAATGTTCGTGTTGTATTTTTAAGTTTGTTTCATATCTTGTTTCATTTCTTATCTATAATTTAGTTGTAGACAAGCAATTGCTTACTGAGCCACACTTACCTTCGCTTGTTGATAAATACAGTAAAATACAGGTGTGTACCTAGTCAGACGCTTTTGCTTCAGCCGTTTGGCTGTGTGCTCAGTGCTGGTTTGGTTTTGTTTTAAATAATTTATTTAATTAACGGTTAATTATTAGCTTTTGTAAGTTTTATTCCTTCTGTTTTCTGCGAGAATTGTCTGGCTTCCTTTCACATACAAAACCGTGAATTATAATAATGCAGAATAATCAACTGTATTATAATTATTACGTCATTATTACTACTACTGATATTAATAATAATTACACAATCATCCATTAAAATTATAATTACAACTGACAATAATCGTATATACTGTACAAAAAAGTAAATCAGATGGTGTTTAATACATTTTGTAGAATTCCATCAAATAAGTCATTAAAACAACGCATTTTGTAATTAAAGTAATACATACATATTCTCCCTGTGTAATCCATCCCCAGCTCTCGGTAGGCGATCAACAGTGTGACAATTACTCTCGTAAAAACACATTTTTGTCACCTTTATTAACATGCTTTTAAATGAAATCTTAGAGTAATCCCATAAATATGTTTTATTAACATGTATTTTATTACTATTATTATTATTATTAATTCGTAGAGTAATCTCACAGTGTTTAACAAAATCCCACAACCTTGAACGGCGCGCGCAGTCCCCTCACCTGTCCAGCGACACGGCGGTGAGCGTGAAGATGCTGGCATACATGGTGAGGTAGATGAAAAAATGCACCGCTTTGCACAGGAAGGGACCGAAGACCCACTCGTCCATGGTGTAGATGGTGGCTTGGAACGGCACGCAGAAGACGATGAAGCTGAGATCTGCGACCCCGAGATTCAGGATGAAAAGGTTGGTGCTCTTTGTGTGCATCTGACCGTTTCGGAGGAGCACGGCGAGGACCAGGCTGTTCCCAACAGTGCCCACCAGGAAGATCAGGGAGAAGACCAGAGAAATTACAACCGACTCCGATTTCCATGTCAGAGTGGTGTGATTGCCGTGAGACGCATTCATCGTACCTCTAAATCGCCTCAGCACTCCAGAAGACTTTAATATGTCTCTGAAATGTTTTCGTATTTCAAATACGAATTTCCGTGCAACTCTTTAATGTGTCTTCACGTGAGCGTGTCATATTTAGCTGCCAACTGAAAATTCGGTTACAGTTCTCTTAAAAGTGCTTTAGAATAGTCAACGTCTGTCATATTAAAAATCGGATCATCACGCAATTCTCCTCTCCTCCTCTCCTCTGCACAGTACGTCCGCGCGCTGTCTTGCCTGGGTCCTCAGCGTCAGCGTTCTATGTCCAAAACTTCAGGTCTTCCAGAACTCAAAGATCATAATGCACCATAATGCAAAGATGCACTCCGTTACCAGGGATACAAAAGGTCCACGCAAGGATTAGCGTCTCTAGAGGGGTCCCGTGCTTTTTTTTTAGTTGTTCGCATTCTTTTGATGATAACAATGATCATTCTGTATCTACTCAACTCATTTTATACCACTGCAAACTCTCACCAGCCCCACCTACAACTAATACATAAATGAAACATACCTACATCTGCAACAGTATATATTGTTTGATCATTTAAACATAGCACAGACCGACTTTTAATGCCATTTTTCTTAAATGCCAGAAGAACGGGGTCATAAAAAATTCCTCTCACCCACCCATGTTACAGCAATATCATGTTCACATTTCACGACAGAGAAAACATGCATGAGTCTGATTATAGAAAAAAGAGTGGGCGTTCAATCAAAACGCGATCCAATACCCCAAGGGAATACACGATTCCGAGTGAACGCAGCGACTGCGAAACTGCGCGCAGTTTGAGACTGCGATCGAGAAGGCACGGCGTAACCCGCGTGCCCTGTCATACGAAATGCAGTGGTGGCTGTGCTGGGCTCAGATTAGACGCAGAACACTTCTGATTCCCCCTAGGTGACAAGGTGAACATAATCAGCACAGGCTGCTAAATTGCGTACACGTGTGGAGTTTGATGTTGGAACTGTTGTTGTATCTTGCAGCTCGAACGGTACATTACTGGGTGCCAGCAATACTCCTGTAAACATCCTTCTGCATCGATGGGTGACATTTAGCCCAGGCTAAGTTGGAAAACGGTGGAACGCTAGAAAATTTGAAGCGCGACGCCCCCCTAGTGGTTACGTCAGAAGAAAGCAATAATTATATGGATTTCAAACTCATAAGCATGTTGTATGTCATTGCTCACAGAAGTGGCATAACTAAATTTTTTTTTATGCCTACAGGGATAGAAGTACTAGCAAATACTGTCGTAACATGCCCCCTGGTGTTCATCTAGAGAAGTACAGGTTTAAACGCTGACACGTTTTGTGGGAGGTTTTGACTGTGATAGTAATAATCTTTTTAACAAAATGGAACTTTTAAAGGGTACTATTAGTACTGAGTATAACTGTATGTTGTATGTACATTTATGGTATGTACATTTTCATATTTAGCCAGTCAAACTAGGGTATGACCAGATGGACAGTTTGAAAGAGCCAGAGTAGGAATTTGGTTAGGATACCAGAGTCTTTTTCTTTAAATTAAGGTTCATGGGATCTTTAATCTCAACCTTTCACACAAACAATACCAACAACAACAACAGCCAGAAAGAAAGTATGTTTACCTGAGAGTGCACGTAGACCATTTAATTCATTGCCCAGAGCAGGTGTGTCTCTACAGGTATATGGCTTATGCATCTTGGCCAGGGGTTTTCTCAATAGTGTAGCATTTGCCACAGTTTCCCATGGTGCGAGACTGTCATGTTAAGGTACAGACAATCTGGCTTTCGCTGTTACTTATTAATATAGGTAAATTCTGCCCACATAGCGCTGTTTGTAGATCAGTATCTACTTTTTACGCAAAATGTCTGGAGTGAGGACTAGCTATGGATGAACTGATCCTGGTTTAGTTGTCAGGAGCAGAAAGCACCTGAGGCTGCTAAAGCGTTGCATGGCCAGCAGGTGGCAGTGTGGTGCAATGGCTTTGTCAAAACTATGTGAACTCATATGTAAAATACACTGCACTGGTCTGTGGCATCTGCAAAGCAGATTACTAGCCTGAATGTAGTGAAAGGCTCCTCCTATATGACATTATTCTATTACCTGTGACATCACAAAACCATCCCTGCTCACTCTGGTCAATCACCTGCTATACTGCAGACACTGTGTGTCATCGACTGCAATAACTCAAGGCATTGTGCAGGTATCACCTCTTATACCTGTAGACAATGATGGTTTTCACATGTAATGTCTGAAGACATGGTGCATGTATCACCCCATAGTACCTATAAGCACTGAACATTTTTAACATTTATTTTCTCAACACTTCATCAATACTCTTCAACTTTTTTCAAAACTGGTCATACGACATTTATTACATGTGTATTACTGCTGATGTTGCAAATGTAGCATATATTAAACCCCTTAACATAACATGTCACTGGGGAAGGTGTTTGTACAGTATTATTGTTATTGAAATTATTGTGATTAATATGACTATTACATGATGCTCAGCGGAGAAATCCTGAAAATAAATTTTATTAAGTCAAAAAAGGTTTTTTTTAATAATCAGATGCAAAGACAACTTCAGAGTTGTCAGAGTTCAGGGTTACAAAAAAAAAAAAAATCATTAACAATTTCAATTTAATAACAGGGCAATAGGGCCATTACTACCATTAGCAATGCATGCTGGATCATGTCCATGTTTAAGACTTACATAAATTTCTAATGGCAGTAACAACTTAGATCACATACAACAAAACTGGAGTTTTGTATAGTATTTTGCGTTCAGAAATGTTATTTTGGAAACACAGTGAGTGACATCATGTATCACTGTTGACACCCTTCTGTTGGGGATTCAGAGCAGGGAATAAGCGTGTGGGAGCGGCTCTTTTTAACGGTGCGAACGCTGCTCCTTTGCCTCAACATCGCAGCCTCCTCCTCCGCTGCTGACGCGCTGGAAAACGCTGCCGTCCGACTGCTCTCTCCACGTCAGGGTGAAGTTTCCTGGCATCCCCCTCTTCTTCAGTGCGTTTGTCATCTGGTGAAAAGAAAAGCAAAAATTAGCGAGTTTCAGGGGACATATCCCTGGGTGGCCTTTCTAGCAGGTGACATTTGAGGTTAAGAAACAAAGATGAAATGAACGTGTGGCCAGTCAGACGCCATCAGGAAGTAGAAGGAGACCTCCCTTACCACGGAGAGGTAAAGGTGGAGGCACAAGAAAGACACAGTTCTTTGACTGTTAGTCAGCCCAAATGAAAATGCATGCCACCCAGTGGGACCTTCTTAAGAGGATGATAGTGGATGTGAAAGCCAGGAACCCAGGAACCCGACTGTCTGTCACCCCCCACAGCCTTAAATTTGCGGGCGTGACTCACGTTCTGCAAGATGGCCTCCTTTACACTGACAGTGCTCATATTCAGAGATGCCTCCGCGGTCAGCTCCACTCTTAACACATGCCTCTTCCGCACATCTGTGGAATTGACTAGAATAAAATTGTGTTTTATTCGACATCGCACCCTTTTTGAAAGAATCACCACAGAGCATTTCACAGGAACAGTTACAGAGTTGGTGCGTTTAACAAACAAAAGAAATTGTTACTACATTGCACCTGACATCAACTGAATGATGCTTAAATATTATAATCTTTGATCTACTGCAATCCTTTATTTTGTGTCCATAAGCAAGTGGGTGTATTTATATTCACACACACACTTTATAAAAGGTGTTTCCAAAGGATTTAAAGGTATTTCAGTGTTTCTATACACAGGTGTGAACTTGAGACAGCATGAGAATAATGCCTTTTTCACACTGTACTACTGTAATGACATGAAAGTGCTAGGGAATACAAATCTGC
>NC_050601.1:2278939-2306439 GCF_013368585.1 Megalops cyprinoides | reverse complement strand
AACAATGCCTACCTGAATAAACGCAACACTGCCTCTCCCTTCCTCTCGCGCCCTCTCACTCTGAAAGTCACTGTTTAATGAGAGAGAGGCACCAGTGCTCACCAGGCCTCTAGCTGCACCATTTGCCAGTTAATTTGTACTTCTATTTCTGGGCCAGAGTGAAACGGAGTAGGAAAAGTCAACGACACAGTAAAGCTAGTCCAGTGTTCCTTGCAGATATCTGAAAGGGAAAGCTAGTTTGCACGGCTCCCCCTAATCATAGATTCTATCAGTCCATGAACCTAAATTAAGCAGGTAACCATGGGTACATAGATGGACTAGGGTATTTTTACTGCATGTTTTACCAGATTAAATTATACAAATATGGTGGAGGGTTTTTTTTACAACTTTAAAGCAGAATGAGAATATATATATATATATATATATATTTATTGCATTAAATAAACAGCAAATAAACAGCAGAGGCAATAAAATAACTCAGGTGACTCAATAAAACGATAAAGTGACTCAATAAAGCCACTCATCTTAAAGGACACAATTATTGCCCTGGATTTATTTGCTTAGCGGATGCCTGTGATCATGATGAATTAGTAGGATTATTTTTACTTTTCGTCCAAGCACGTATGGCAGCCGAACCAATCAGGCTTCACGGTTCTGTCTCTCGCTAAATGGATTGAGAGAGTTCAAATGCATGGTCTGTTCGGCTACTGCACCAGGTTAGCTTGTAGCAGAGCCTTACAATCAGATGCCTGACCCCCTCCGCTACTGCACCATGGAGTCATCTCAAAGCCATCTGCCCACTGCCCTCTCCCAGCACACTGAATGAGAGAGAAATAAGGCAAAATTCCCTCTAATTCATCCGCATCGAACTGAAAAGGCATCGAGAGTTGGGCTTTTATTTTTTTTAACCCCAGAGCGTTGTGCTGTTAGTGAACGGAATCAAATTAAAATCGATTGGTCAGTAGCGTTTCAGCCGAGGAACCATAGTGAGGCTGTGTGGACCTGGCATTCGGTTAGGGAAATTAAACAGACGATGTGTTCGGGCGCTTGTGAACGTGCACCGAGCAGGCCTGCTCCAAGGAGGCCCTGCTGCTCTAGAACATTCTCACTGGTTGCCTGCCACAGGGAAGGCCTTACCTGACTACAGCTGCTGGGAGATACTCATTTTTGCCTGTTGGAAGGAAGGGTGAAAGGTGAGAGGGGAACCCGAAGTATCTGATGCACTGGTTTGGTCAGTGGACTGAGCTGTTTCTGTGAATCTGAATTTTGAGATTCTCCACAGAAGAACAGAGTAACGCAGGTCTCGCCCTGATGTCTGCAGTGCACTTTTTCCGCTTTGGTGTAAGGATGGAATACATATGTCAGCTCTAAATCGTGTAATGAAATCTTATGTGACAAAGAATAAAAACTAAAAATAAATTAAAAAATAATTAAAAAAAAAAAAAAAACATTTCCAAAACAGTTCCAGAGCTCCAGTTACCATTCATTTAAGTATTATTTTTGAATAACAGGTGCAGTAAAACAGGTTTATTTTTAGAGGAGGAAAGGATAACAGTGTGCGGTACAGGAAACACTTACTGGGAGAATGTTACTTGGGTAGGTATTTATTTACCCTTATCAGGCTCAGCAGCTTAATAACCACACACATGGGTGAATTTAATTGCACCAAAAGAGTGAAGTACAGCCAGCATTGAAGTGTGTGCCAAGCGACTGGATTTGAGCAGTATTTTCCTCTCTCACTGCTGGAGGGGAAAGGTCTCATCATTCATGAACTCTGAGTAGAGAGAAGATGGACCTGTAAGAGGGTTGTGGGAGCTTGTGTATCTGTCGCCGTGCCCCGGTTTCAGACACCAGGCATGTTTGGTGCAGGGTTTGAACTCAGGGTCTGAATTTCAGATGGTTAGGATAAGGTGAACTATGTCAGATAGAGCATCTTCCAGAGAGATCTGGAGTGCGGTTTCCCTGTAACCTTGTGGGTGGTCATGATTGATTGATGGATTGAAGGACTCTGTGAAATCGTTTGGGCGCAAGCCTTTTCACACCTTTTTACAGGAATCTCCCGTGTGCTTTTTTTGGGAGGTTTATAGCTTTGATTGCCTCTATGTGGAAATGTTGCCTTGACCTGCAAATAGTCCCTCATCACCACTGTCCCATGGCTGGCCTCGGGGTGAAAGAACAGCCTTGACCTAAACTTCAGCGCTGAGAGAGATAAGCCAACGTGATTAAACACGGACATTTTCTCAGCAGGAAACTGATTTCCCTCATCTGAAACCTGAGATAATCCTTTTACACACACTGCCGCAATAAAAGATTGAGACCAAGGGAAAAACAAATCAATAGAAGGCCAAGGTGTGAGTTCTCTTCCTTGCGTGTGGGGATCCTCTGTGATTCTTTTTCTGTCTCTCTTTCTTTTTCTCTCATGTCTGAACATCTGAGAATGACCGGGAACACGCTGATATTTGATACCTGTATATGGTACTGTCTTTGCTTATGTGTTCAGGACTTACGCATTTGAGTATTGTAATGTGCTGGATTGTATTGTACTGTACTGTACTGTAAGGGGCAGGGCAGTGGACAGTGATAATTAAATGTTCAAAAACAACACAGTCTTCAAACAAAAAAGCAGCTTCCCTTGACCATGTCGGGCCTCTGAGTGTGAGCCACCTCTGTGAGAGACTACCTGCTTGCAAGCCGGGGCTCACTATCCGCCACCTCTAATTGCTAGAAACCGAGAATCCTGGGAGATTAACATCCCCTGTGTTTGCGAAACACATGCAAAGGCAATGTAAGCTTCCATCGCATTTCTCCGTCCCTTTGGTCAGTTTCCCACAGGGATCATCTGTTGATACGCCACAGCTAATTATCCTAATGGTTTGGTCTGTGCAAAATCTGCTCCGACCTTTAAATCCAAAATAAATCAATTGGGTGAGACATCTCCACAGTTCCAGATCTTAGCATCCCGGCTTACACAATGTTCATGTCACGCTCTTTAGTTCTTCCTGCTGTGAGCAAGGTGTCCGAACACGGGCTGGGTGTAACATGCCCCCAGTGTAATTTACGGGTAATGAAGTGCTTGTTTCCCCAGGCGTGAGGGTGTTTGGTAATGCCTAACCGCAACACATCGCAGTAATGTTCGGAAGAACATTGCCACTGGTGAAATATTACCTTGAAAGGATGAAGAAACTTACCATCAGCTTGGTTTCAGATCGTGGAGAGGCTTGGATAGTTTTGGGATGAAGGCCATAAGGGACCTTCTCCTCCATCACGACAAACCCAGGAAAGGCACACCAGAAGCTTAATGCTGTTTATAGAGTATGGACAGAAGTTGCAGCCTAGTCTCATAACCCAAGCCTCCATGTCTGATTCCCGACCAGGATGAGTGAAGTGGCATTGCTGTGCATTTCTGAGGGTGGTGTCACACCTCAGTCAACAGCAGGGACATAAAAAAGAGAGAAAACACACAATGGACGTTCAAAAACTCAACAAGAGTTTTACATGCGACAACGCTTTTCACTGCACCATTGACACACTTTGTGGAAAGTAATCATGCTTACATTTCCTAATATTCTATTAAAAGATGATAATACTTTTGTGTAAATATGTAATATTCAAATAAATGTAAAGTGGCGTGGTGGAGCAGAGAGCAGTGTCCTTGCATCAAAGTGCTGACATAGTGTTCTCTGGAGAAAGGTAGCGTCAAAGCCAAGTGCTTGAACCTCAGTCATGATTCTTGTTTTTTGAAATGTCTAATACAGACACATGATACAAAGCTGAAAGGTGTTGAGAGATCACTCAGGTGGCAACATAGCACTTTTATTAAGGGATAGGAGCCCAAAGCTTGCAAGTTCAATTCCCAGTGGCTTTGTTGTTGAATCCTTGAACGAGGTGCTTAACTGAAATTACTCCAGTAAAATATCCAGCTGAATAAATGGATGTTAAAAAAAGAAAATAATGTAAGGTATAGAAGTTGCCCCAGAGAAGGGCATTGGCAAAAACAAACATGTAATTACACAGTGTTCTCATTGGCTAGGTGCAGAGCTATGAGACCAGTTTGACTATGAGAGCTTTCCTTGAGCTCCTCCCTCATGGAAAGTGCGTGTTTGACTCGGATACAGGGATCAGTACAGTACGAAACAGAGTTGGCCCAGAACGCAGTGCCTTGTGATGAAACAGAACGAGGACATGGTGGAGAGCAGTCTTGTGGGGCTAATGGCTTCCAGTGGTTTTCCTGGTGTCAGGCCTTTTTAATTTCCAATCCTGTATTGTACACAGATGCCATTTAGCAACAAAAATAAAGGATCTGAAATATGTGGAAACTGAAAGAGGTCAGTTTCTGTGTTACAAACCACCTGCTCCTGCTCCTGTTGTTCTGTGATCTACAGAAATATTACTCTTGAAGGAAACACTTGTTCACAGAGAGAGAGAGAGGAAAAAAATGAACGCCAAATAAAGGTGCATAAACACACCTCTGGCTGTTTACACGTGATGTCTCTCCTGTCCCTCCTGCCCTCGATGTTGTGACCCCTACACGTCAGTGCTTTTCAACAATGCCTAGGGAGTCTGTCCCTTGTTACGTCAGCAATGAAGACAGCACACACTTTTGGCATGGAAACGCCTGGAAAAAATGCTTATTCCCCCCAGAGCCAAGACGCTGGCGGAAGTTCAGTAAACAGTCCGTTTGTGAAGTGGTCCATCTTGTGTGTCTGGAGACTGTTTTTTTTTCGCATGGTGGCCACCCTTATCCGGTCATTTGTTTGACATTTTTTTCACATTCTGTGACTTTGTTGTTCATTAACATGAACAATGATCCACAGATCCACACACTAACATACACATAGTGCCTAACAATGATCTATAACACTGTGTGAAGCTTCACTTGTGATATGAGGAGATCAGGTATCAGATGCTGAGCATGGGGTGAGTCTTCTGGAACTCTGGGTTCTGTGAATAGGTGACATGCTGGTGCATATTTATACTGGTACAAATAAACTAAACTGCCTTATCCCTTTTCCTTTAGTCCAAAACTGGTATGATGACAACCCCCTCCGAAATATTCAGTTTGAGACAAACAGATAACATTCCAAATAACAAAAAAACATTCCCGTGCTGACTTCACCAGAGAAATAGTTTACAGTTAACTTAGGTATTCAGATTAGTTTAGGGGTTTTAAAAGGGGTGAAATTAGACAATTTAGAGAATTTCTCTGTACATTATGCATGGAACATGAAAAAATTCCATGTCCGAGTTAAAGCCTGAATAGGTCTGGGCTGACTTTTTAATTGAATCAGCCATCTGACCTTGTGGCAACCCTGGGGAGTCCATACCTACAGTAAAGATAGCTCCAGGGCCCATTCTTTCTTTTGAAGCCTGGCCGTGAAATGGCCGGCGCAGGAGACAGACGCGCATTCTTTTTCACAATATGTATTTCATGCTTCAGAGCTGTGACTAATGGCCAGGACCTCGTCTGCCATTATGATATTTGTGAGACACTGCCGCATTGTGGGTTTTCCTCAAACCTTTTCCTCGTGGGAGACACAGGGACCCCTTTATGCGTGATCTGTGACTTTGAGACTAGCCGGGACATGTAAGGCAATATAATTACGAGCAGTCTCGAGCCCTGACTTGCCCCGCTGTTTCAAACGGACAGGACTTAGCAACACACAGCGAGTTTGTCATGGCAAAATGTATTTATGTTTATTTATCTACAGCGTTGGCAGTTGCTTAAATCAAGTCAAATATGCATATAAAGTCAAGGAAAATATGTTTTGGTTTTTAAAGTCCAACTCCTTTCAATGAATGAGATTTATTTATTGGTTTGGTTATGATCACATCCCATCCCAGTAAATCAGCTCTGTAATTATACTGTAATTGCTGTCTCTACGGGTACAGATTCTTACTCCAAAGGACGAGGCCCTGAGCTTGTGATGGCAGAATTACGAGCTGATGTTTTCTTTAATGGTCTCCGGTCTTACTTTTTATAATCTTTTTAAGCGCACATAATTTTTTTCCACTGATGTTCTGTTTAAACTATTTTAAATACTTTTAAACGAAAACAGGAAGGGAAGAGCATGGCAGTGTGGCACATGGGTGGCAGTGTAGCATAGTGGTTAAGGAGCAGGACTTGTGACTGAAAGGTTGCCGGTTTGATTCCCCGCTGGGGCACTGCTGTTGTACCCTTGGGCCTCAGTAAATATCCAGCTGTATACATGGATAACATTGGAAAAAAAAAAAAAAAGTCTAACCTATGTAAGTTGCTCTGGATAAGAGCGTCTGCTAAATGCCAATAATGTAAAGTAATGTAAAAAAGTGTAAAAAGAGCACTGTTTCTTTGCTCTTGCAGGATTTCCAGAAGCAGGAAGAAGGGGGTGACCCATTTGTCATTTGCTGGTCCCGGGGCAGGATGAGCCCCGAGGGCGAGCTGTCGGACGGTGTGAGCGGCTCCACCCGCTCCTCTGCCCGCCCCTCCACCCGTGGCGCGGGGAAAGGTCGCCAGAAGGCTGGGGAAAGCCGACGCTTTGTGGGGAAGGACGGGCGCTGCCACGCCACCTTCCGGCAGCCACCGGGGGAGTGGGGGCTGTACATGACGGACATCTTCACCACGCTGGTGGAGATCCGGTGGAGGGTGATGCTCCTGGTCTTCTCCCTCTCCTACATCCTGTCCTGGCTCTTCTTTGGCCTGCTGTACTGGGTGATCGCCCTGGCACACGGGGACCTGTCACAGCCCGGGAACCCGCCGTGCGTGGAGAACGTACGCAGCTTCACCGCCGCCTTCCTCTTCTCCATGGAGACACAGGCCACCATCGGCTACGGCTTCCGGGGAATGACGGAGAACTGCGCCGAGGCCATCACCGTGGTGACCGTGCAGGATGTTCTCAGCTGCCTCATCGACGCGGCGGTCATCGGCGTGGTCGCAGCCAAGATGGCTTCGGCCCGCAAAAGGGCACAGACGGTGGGCTTTAGCCGCGTCGCTGTGGTGAGCGAGCGGGACGGCCAGGCGTGCCTTTCCTGGCGGCTGGGTGACTTCCGCGGGAACCACCTGCTGGAGGGCGTGGCCCAGGCGCAGCTCATCCGACGCAGGCTCCGCCCCTCGGGGGGCGTGGCTCTGTCCTACCAGGACCTGGAGGTCCAGTCCGAGCACATCCTCCTGGCTGCCCCGGCAACCATCGTCCACAGGCTGGGGCGGGGCAGCCCGCTGTGGGGGCTGGGCCCGGAGGACCTGCGCAAGGAGGACTTCGAGCTGGTGGTCACCTTCACCTACACAGGTGACTCCACAGGTGTCCTGCATCAGACCCGCACCTCCTACACGCCGGCGGAGATCCTCTGGGGCCACCGCTTCCAGGACGTCCTGAAGGTGGGGAGGACGCACTACAGGGTGGACTACAGCCTGTTCCACCAGACCGTCACCACTGCATCGGGGTCAGGGGTCAACGGCGGAACAAATGAGAGGACACTGCACCTGCCGTCCACCGAACTGCAGGCCACCAGCACATATCAGGAGGCCTGGCTGTAACACTGCCCTCTGCTGGCCGTTGGTGACTGCAGCAACCTGCAGGTCATGACCCAACTGCAGCCCCTAGGACTTCCACCTGTTTCTCCAGCTTGGGCTCCAGCAGACAGTGGGAGGAGTTTGAATGGAGGACTCACAATGAACTGGCCATCTACCTCCTGGGCTGCATCAGAATGCAAAAAGGTTTCAAACTTTTATTCAAAATGGAAAGAGGAGGGGGGTTGTCTGGCATTTCTGGCACGCACTGTGTGTGTGTGTGCGTGCGTGCGTGCGTGTGTGTGAGTGTATGTGTGTAAAGCTTTATCTTAAAAATATCAGGGTTGACAAGTGAGAATTAGTGAGAGGTAAGATTAGTAGGAGGTATGATTGTACCTGTAATATTCTCACATTAATATTACATTTGACTGAAATACATTTATGAGCCAGATTTTGCTTCAACAGAATTCTTCCCTTCTCTGGAACCACCACGGCCCAGAACATAGCAGCTGAGATTTTGGTCGGTCTTCAACGTTTAAATCCTTGTGCAAGTATACTATAGCTGAGCTAACTTCATTCTTTAAGCAAATCAGTTTCATATTAGTGTAAATGTCCTTAATTTATTATACATTTGCATGTTGAATCTGTTCCTTGTCTGGCATGTTAATTTGTGCTTCCTTTGCTGTGTTCCTCTGTGGAGCCATTTTGTCATTCTTTTGCCTCACACAAGGGAATGAATTTTGCTGCAAAATTGTTTGTACAAAATTGTTACTTTTTTAACGCAGAATAAGCACCATTCAAATAAAGTTATCATACATACAGTAGAGTCAGGACGGATGGCCTTGTTCTAACCATTGAAACGTTTTTGTTTATATATTCTAAATCACCACAAATTGTAAATCATAAAGCAAATCTGAGTAACAGCACCAGGGTATTTATGATAAAAAAAAACCCATGTAGTGAGTCTTTACTCTGAGGCAAAAGGTCAGGAATGTAGTCACCAAGCAGAATGACATTTCTGTCTAAATAGTATAAAGACTTCTTTTTTAGCCTATTAGGAATTCACACATTGGTGTTTACATTCTGCCTGCAGGGCGGCCTGTTGGTTAACTGAAGCTTTGATTTCCTGTAATAAAACAGGTGATCCATAATTGCATTGTATTGTAAGTTACTTAATACAGTCTTATTGCACGGAGGTATAGCTCAAGAGTACACAATGTACAGATCGAAGCACATGCCCTTATCTGACAGTACAAGGGTGGGGCTGGGATATTTCACACGTTCGATAAGCATAGCTTTATGGTGCCAAAAAATGTCCTTTACAGCCTTGCTAATCATACTGTAAGATTATGTTCAGCTGTTTTCTTTTCAGCAAGACACCTCACCTGGGCACAACAATATTGTGTCAATGTCTTAATCCCTCAACTCGGATTACATTACATTATTGGCATTTAGCAGACACTCTTATCCAGAGCAACTTACATAGGTTACATTTTTACACGTTACCCATTTATACAGGCTGGATATTTACTGAGGCAATTCTGGGGTAAGTACCTTGCCCAAGGGTCCAGCAGCAGTGCCTCGGATGCAACACTATTGGTGCCGTACAGTGACTGTACAGTTATTTCTGTCAAAGTTATTTGATTGGTGTTTAGTGAAAAACAAAACGCATGTCACAGTAAGTGAGCTCCCTGGGTGGCACCTGAGCTGTTACCTGGGCAGTACCTGAGCTGTTACCTGGGCAGTACCTGAGCTGTTACCTGGGCAGTACCTATGCTGTTACCTGGGCAGCATCAGAGCGTGTCCACACCATATCATCTGCAGTTGGTAATGGCACAAAACACTGACCCAGGATTGCCTAACACGGCCCTCATTCCTAGCATAACCACTTACTGCCCTCACCTGACCTGTTTGCTCTGGTTAAATATGTAAAACACAGCTGTCAGATCTCACTGTTGGAGCACAGAAGCGTGTGCTGGATTTTGCGACACCCTCTCGATCCTATCTCTTCTTTTAGACTTGTGGAAATATCAAGCAGCTAAAACTGAATTTGTGAAATGCACCTCAGATACATTTGACACTACCCAGACATTCTGAATAAAGCCCTCATGGACATACATATGGCTCATTAGTTAGCCACCTAGAGCAACTAAGACGGTATAGGCTGTCAAAGAATACATGCTAATACACACATGCCAATATTCAGGAAGTACCTGGGGGCCTCACCAGGATATATAAAAACAGTTAGAGCTGCATACGGCGTGTGACTGATATTGTCTCTAGGTCGCCACCCTGTGGACTGAATCGCATCTCGTCTACTAGAAGTTCAAGTCGGCACTGAAAATCCCAGACGGGGGGCATGGGGCATGTCTCCTCTATTTGTAGCATTAGGTTAAAAAAAAAGATAAGAAAAACAGTAGATCGCAGGTGTCAAGAGCTGAAAAACAACAACTGTCGACGCTCTGTGTGCCCCCACGTTGTACCCACAAATCAGCACGCACCTCGTGACACAATTTCTGGACATCCGTATCCCGGGCCACTCCAGCGCACAGCAGCCTTACGCTGCACGGCAACGCGCAGACGTCATCGCTAACGGAGGCTGCGAAACAAGCTAGCGCGTCAGGCCTGCGTTTCGTGTTTGGAGACACTTTATTCCCACGCACACAGGCAAGGAAAAAACATCCGCACTGGAGATGTAGGTTTGCTACCGGCTTCTACCGTTAGAGTCTAGCAAACTAGTTTCTCCCTAAATATAAAGCAACGGATAGATTACATTTTTTTTGTAAATACGTGGTCTTACATTTAAATCACAAAGATCTACTCCGTGAAGATAAAGAGATGAATTATCAAAGAAATTAGCAAAAAAAGCACAATAATCGGAGATGAGTAATGACTCTAAAGCGTCGAGTCATCAAGCATCGCCCACCCAAAAAAAGATAAAAATATGTTTCAGCCAGTACATGAAGAGCCGGTAAAGCGTTACACATAGCAAATGTAAATTATTATTATATATTTAACATTTTATGTAATACAAATGTTTAATTAGCCCTAATACTCCCAGCAACAGGTACAAAGTATTGCGAGACCCATAAATGGATTGTCTAAGAATAATATCATTAAAACGAAAAAGAAAAAAAGCTGGCAAGTATCTCGAGGTAACTCCGGTAGACATCTTGCGCCAAGTGTTCCGGGAATGGGACCACGTTGTATGATGGGAACAAGCGTGCTGGGGACCACTAGTAATGGATCGAGTCGCAGAGGAAACATTTTTGCCGATGTCTATTCAAGGTATGAGTTCATTGTTTAAATTTTGTTTTGAATTATTAAAGGAAAATACGGCGACTTGTGCGCTTTGCTTACAACAGCGTAATTTAAAAAGACAAACATTCCCAGTCAGAGCTAAGCAACAATCCCCAATGGAAGCGCGGTCATCTTTTATCAATTTATGATGTGTGCTTGTGTGTACGTGCGCGCGCGTGCGCGGCCGTTAGCGGGTCGCATTTGAGAGGAAATTTTTAAATCTTGACAGATTTTAAAAATAACAATAACATGATTAAAAACAGCCTACAGCAAAACAGCCTTTGGCAGCAGAAATACTGTCAGCTGAAGAGCAAAGCACCTGGCAGCGCTATTGTTAACTTGGACTTATAATTGGATCTTTGTACTTTTCATCATTATCAGTTCCCGCAATCAAGTCTGTTCTCAATAATAAACTAATTTTACACATTTTTATGCTGCACCTAGTGCCTTTAGCATGGTGTAAAATATTTTCCTCTATACTTTTTTGGACATCAGAACCACATGTTGTGGGGGGAAAGGCAGGCAGTTAACTCTGGAAGTATGCATATAGACAGTGTGTGACTCAATATGACTTAGCCAGAGAACAGACTGCACAAAGCTTCAAAATGTGTCTCAGCTTTTTAGGGAGAAAGAGACCAGCAAAGAGCTGTAAAACTATCTGCATTATCACCTGTGTGCCCTTGTAATCATCCATTTCACTGCAGGCCTGGTGCTACAGTGGCACATGGCTAAATGGCAGCCTGCACCAGAGGCTAGCAGGCCAACTATTTTTGGTAGCTAATTGCCAATGGCTCAAGAGCTGCATTGCAAACTGATCATGCGTTTTGGTATGGGCAGGGGCCAGAGGGGTGTGTGTGTGTGTGTGTGTGTGTGTGTGTGTGTGTGTGTGTGTGTGTGTGTGAGGGGGGTGTCTGGGGATTATGGTGAATTATCATATTATCACAATAAAATTCACTGGCGAGTTCTGATCTGATCTACTCTCCGTGGAGCTGGACAGGAAACTGTCATCAAAATCCTAAAATCTGAGGAATCTGACAGCCCACTGTGGGCCTGGTGCTGTGGGATGGCAGGACAAGAGGAGGCGCGTCACTTTATGAGGTCAAAGCCAAACACGCGAACCGGCTGTGAAGCGGGCCGAGAGATAAGAACACCACTGGCAAAATGAGGTCCTTGTAAACCCACGATCAAAACGTGCACACAAGCGGTGGAATTTGTAAAATCTGTGAGTGCTGGCACTCATGGCCACTGGCCTCTTTCTCACACATCACAGCAGGGCTAGTGTTTACAGTGCATTTTACACATGACAATCACCAGTACTGCACAAATTAATAACTTTTGACGTGTGCAATAATCTTGCCCAGAGGGATGAGAAAACGAAGCTTGAAAGCTGTGTGAAATTTGAGCAAAAAGCCCACTTGCAAACCTAAAAAAGAGCTGGACTGCGATGGATGCTGAGGCCACATTAACAAAGATGTCAGAATTTATTTTTGTTGTGATGAAAATGGGGCATGTCTGTTTGTCCCATGAATTAAAAGTACTCTGACCCAGACACTGACTGATCCCTGTGTGTGGGATTGCAGTGCACTCTCTGAGTTTTTTTTTTTTTTTTTCCTGCAAATTAACCTCCACTGAGCTTTGTTAAGACCATCCTCAAAGTGATGATGCTGATGCCACAATCTAACAGTACAACAGGCAGGCCTGTCACTGAGAAACAGAGAGGTTAAGGTTTCAAACGACGCGTGCTGTTTGCGTTGTGCAGGTAAATTAGAATTATTCTGCATGGAATGCCATGTATCTGATAGTATTGTTACACTCCTTTCCCACGTAGATTCTATGTTATGACCTTAAAATATGTTCATATTCAGTCCGTTTATTTCAGAGGATTGCAGACGCAGCACAACCCGGAGTGCGGGAAAGTGTCGAGGCAGCCGACCAGTCCCGTCTTCTCTCCCGCAATTTGATTGGCTGTTGCGTTCACGGGGTGGGGATAACTGAAAAGCCTTATTAATTATACTCCCGGCGGACTGAAGTAAAACTCTCAGTCGTTGCGGTGGCGAACGTGGTGGCATCAGTTTCCCGGTTATGACCGAAATTTCCATTTGCCTGAAACAAAATACAACAACAAAACAAAGAAGACTAAAACAAAAGCAGACTGTGGATATGCATGGGAAGTTACTCCTAAATTCATAGGATGTATTAGAGGAAGCCGGTGCAGATTTTTATCCCCCAGATGATCAACAGGTAAGATTGTCGTATCTCTCCGAGTCTAGAAAGTTTTCCTGTGTTAAGCAGCGTTCTAGCAGGGAAGTGATCAAGCTAAATTGCGAAACATAAACCACTGTAATTGAACAGTACGAACGATGACAGTACAATCCTGATTCTTCGATATCAATCGATGCTTCACAGAAACTTTTTAGAATCTACAGCTCATTATACAGAGACATTCAGTTGTGACGCAAGCCACAGAAAATTTACAAGGATTAGCATATATATTCTGAAATGTTCCACCTTTGAAGGAAAATTTAGCGCGCATATATTACTATAGCGGCGCTGCACTTGTCCTAAACGAGTGTGAAACTGACGATATGCGCAAGTTGAATGTCTTGCAAATGCGCAGCCAAAGGAACGTAATGCACTATTTTCAGGGTTTTTGTGTATTCAGTTTTACTCTTTTCAAGAATATGCGGTCCGAATGCGCAGTTTCATTGCCACTGCTTTAACGTGGGTTTCGATGTAGGCTACTTATGACGCTATCCCCAGATCTGTGACACACGTTCCATTTCGCTGAGCCAGTGTTGCAGAGGGTTAATGGAAAATGTAAGTAGCCACTCGCTATCATATACACGGCATTTATTCGTGTTCATAATTCATGCCAATATTTCACTTTGTTCCGTTCGCGGAATCCAGTTCTTGGTAACGATGCTCCGTGACCGGTCACAACAGTTGCATCCGCTCCCGTGAATTTGGGAACGGTGCCTCGCGCCAGCTAAAACCCCCGTTAATCCGCGCGCTATTGTCGGGCAACCCTGTGTTTATATACGGACGTCAGTTCCCCGGCTTTATTGTGATTTTAAACGAACTGCGCACCGTGAATGAATCACCCCGCTTTGTAAGTTTATCTGCTCACAGAGTCCGTCTCCTTCTCACAGCGAAGGCTGCAGAGAAATATTTGCTCTCTTTTTGTGCTGCACCTGTTCCCGTTTCTGAGCGCAAATATTATACGGTACATGTGCTCAACTGTAACAAATGTAGTCATTTTTTTTAAAAAAAATGTTCATGTGCTTTTAAATTTAAAATCAATTCACAGAATTAAATGTATACATAAGCATAGTTTTCTACAAATACATAAATCCTAAACAAAAAAAGACTGTAATTATCACCTTTATAAATGTGCACAATACAAAGTATGCTGTTATGACATTTACTGTAGGTCAGTCGTCCCTCCGTCTATCAACTGTATGTGTATGTACCATCAATGCTATTATGATTCGGTTGAATTTAGTAGTAGTAGCAGTAATAATAATAATAATAATGATACATATATATTTTATATTTGAGTATATATATTTATATCTCTGCAAATACATACATGTAAATGCATGCATGCAACTGTATTTATGCATTATATGTATGTTTTCTGTTTACTATTTACAAAACAGAAGCAAGATTTCAGTTCACCTTTTCGAGGACAAATCCTAGCAATTCTTTTCTCCCTGGCCTTTAAATTTAATTTAGTTCAGCATTCCTTGCTTGTCTGTGCTGGGGGTGGGGGGGGGGGGGGATGGGTGTTTCTCGGAATCCTCATCGTCATCAACACACAGATGGAGGGTAGCAGCTTCTCTGGTACCGGTCCATGCTGGTGCGGGTCGGTACTGCCCCGCTGCATCGGTTCACATGCTCAGTGCTGTGGCGGGACATGTCGAAACTCAGGGCTAGCTGGATATTGAATAAAAACCAATTGATCCCACGGTGCAAAAAATAGAGCGGGTTTATGTAACCATTTTCCATTTGCTTACGTTGTGCATCCCGATTGCGCACAAGCGCAACAAGGGTGCACCGTGTCAAAGTAAACACCGCCTCGGTGGGCACACTCATCGCAGGTAACGGGGAACGTGCACAGACTGGAGATTTTATTCCCTTCCACAAAGTAAAGAGCAATGTCCGTATCCCAGTGTCACAGGACTGGGAAGTTGACTTAAAAACTGTTCATACTTTGTTCATGGCGACAGTTGACGTGGAATTTTGTTGTAGCCGAGCGCAAAAGTTATTATAAATAAGAGCTGTAAGATTCCTTGTTTCACTTGTTTTATTTCTTTGTAGGCGTGTGAGAAAGCTTCAGTTGTAAGATTTATGAGACAGTGGGGAAAAATAAAACAGCTCACTGCCATGTTGCGGCAAAGGTGTGCTCTTTCTTTGGTGCTCTCCAAACGGACAGGTTTTTCTCCCAGTCGGCTTTTTCCAGTGTAGGCTTCCTGAGAGCCAGTCTCAGTCTCACTGTCAGTCTCGGTGTTGAACAATGATGTCCTGATCTTGTTCTTTCACAGTGTCAGCCTACATACGTGTTTTGACACAGTAGTGCCTCAAAGCCAGTCCTGACAGAGGGCTTGTTCTCATACGGTCTTGGATTCATCTGCAGCCACATTGGTCTTGGTTCCTAACCATGGTCATGGTCTTTATCTTAGCCTCAGAGTTCAGTGTTTTTGGTCTCTGTCACAGTTCAGATGAGTATTGTTCTTGATACATTTTGCAGTACCTCATACTAGGAATGTCAATCATTTTGTGTTTAAATAATAGGAATTATGTCAAAAAGTGTACACATTTTTGCTGTTGTGTTAACTCTGACATCGATAAAAATTTTAATGTGACTGATTTTAGTATTTATATTTTCCTTACCATGAGGATTTCCCAAGTAATTACGGCTCTGTTGTATTTATGGGAAGCAAGTATGGAATTAAATAAATAACTAATAGACTACACTTCAGAAGTAGTTAGCTAGCTGTTAGTGCACGGGTAGTTGTTTTGTTTTGAAAAAGATGTTTGTTTTTTACAACTTCCAAAAGGTACCAGTGCTATTTCATTGATTTTGATATAAGCAAGAATATTTTCACTGTAAAACAATGTGTGGTAGTACACATATTTTATCCACTTTCAAGAGAATTAATAGCTGAAATTCTAGTATGACTTCATTGTTTGTTTGGGGTTGTAGCATCAATGTCCCGTTTTATAAGCTGATACCCTGACCTGGTTTCCCTCTAGTGGTCATACTAGCTGAAACACCAAACAATGACAAGGGCATGCTTTGACAAGGCAGCTAATCAGTTAATATTGTTGTGCAAGCATGTAGCCAAACAGCAAATTCCCATTGAAATGTGGAATTTTTTTTTTTCTAAAGATGTCTCTTACACTATCATTATATACAGTGGTGACTCGCCCCGATAGCAATCCTACAGTGAAGTAGTCTTACTTTGGTCTTGGTCTCTGGTGGAAGTTTCAGTCTTGGTCTATGGTTTGCATTCAGTGTTAGAGCTATAGTGCATGGTTCTTAAACTCTGACGTGAGATTTTTGAGTGTCTCAAGTGTTTTGTCTTTCATTAGTTGAACATTGTCATGGGCTGGGCATTGACTAGAAGTGATGAAAACCATAGAGTAAGAATCAGGAAACTGTAATAATGGTTTGACTCTGGTACTTAGAGAGGGGAAAGCACTGCAGTGATCAGGTTGAATGCCGCAAACCTCTTGTCTTGATCCCAGTTTTACTCTCGGACACAGGTATTGAACTTATTGCAGGTTTCACTGCATAGGACACCATCAGGAATGGCAGGCCAAATACTGACAGCTCAGAGTGATGGACTAGGAAAGGCCGATTTTAGAGCTTGGGTGGTATTTGATTGGTGATCGCATTCTAAGTAGGTCTTTTGTTATACATTATGCATAGGTACTCACAGGGAGTCCCATAGTTCCATTTTTTAATAAAGTGTTCTGTTTCTGTAACAGTCATGTGTTTTTAACAACATTATGTTTTTAAGAACATGTAATATTACTGAATGATCAATAAATCTATAAATAAAGCTAGGCCAAATCTATAAAATAGAGTGCTTAAAAATGACAGTATCAGTATCAGTAACAGAACACAGTGTTATCTTACTACGGTCACCTTTTCATTCTTTTGAGTGGTGCTATTGTCTTTGAGTGTTTTTTTTTCAGCTAAATGTAAGGATCTCCATGTAGATAAACAATTTACATTTATAAGAGTGGCACTTAATGATCACACACCGTTATGACTGAATAGATATGTTAAGCTCTTAGGTTAAGCTGCATTAACACTGTCCACCAGAAGTGTTCAACGGCAGGTGTTCTCCAAGTGAATAGGCACTACCCTTTATTTACAAGACATCAACAGTGTAACTGCCAGTAGGCGTTTACCGTTTATCATATATACAACTTGTCGGTTTGGGCAAGAACATCTTCTGTGTGGAGTAAATACAAGAGGCTGACAGAAACCGGGGGGAAAAAGCCCGTGATATTACAGCGTACGCTTGTCTGTGTCTCAGTGCTAACATTTTGCACCAGTGATGTTCGTATGCTTATTTGCTTAGTCTTGTCTTATATGCAAATTGTGCTGATGCAGCCTTTGATAAGGAACCAAAAACATGAGCTGGATATGGAGGAAGCAGCACCAGTGCATGATTAGCTTGTGAAAGTGACTATACACACTCTGTCAGAGGTGGCAAAGTTGCCCCGTGTTTTGAGATTAGTCATTTCCGCAGTGGCACACAGGCCGGTTTAAGGGACACCACCTTTCACCTCTGTTTTGACTTTGGGAGGTCAGAGGGACGTGAGTCAGGAGCCCGATCTGCTTGCTGAGTCAGAGTGCCCAGCACTCACAAATGCGTTGCTTGTCAGGGTTGCGTTCAGCAAGCACTGTTAAGGTTCAGCTTTCCTGTCATCTCTTCTAGTTACTCTGAGAAGTCTCAAAGGTGGAGAAAATGTGAAAGTAAATCAATCAATGCTTCAGATGTATTTATAAATCACTCTCGAAAGAGTTGCCCCACAACACTGCACAGAATACACAGTTTTACAAAGCATGAAGGGAAAATGGTGGCAGTGATGCAAATGGTCCACAGGAGGAGAATAAATCACAGAAAAAGAGATTACAATGACCAAGGGAAGGCTTAAGATAACCATGAGCTTAGACAGATTGTAAACCGATAACTCATTCGGTGAGAGTTGCCTTTGAAAGGGTTAAACGGCACAGAAAAAGAAACAGAACTCTTAGAAACAGGTAATAAGAACTGCTTCAGCCAGTCCTTAGTGTCAGATAACTACACTTGTAATTAAAGATAGTTGTGATCACAAAGCCACAAAATCTGTTCTTCTGATGACTTACTGTGATGTCACATGGCCAGCCCGGAATTTTGGAATGTACACGTTCCCAGTGTTCTAGAATCCAGCTGGGAGGCAGTTTAATTTCTGAAACAATAACATTTTACAAAGATGAAACATGCTTCCCCAGCAAGGAGCTCATGAATAGCATTATGGGATTTTGACACTACCAACCCGGGAGACTTTCCCCTGAGTGCAGGTAGTGGAATTTTAACTGTGATCATTGTGACAGTTTTGAATGAAATTTGTTTCTGTGGCCTGGAACCAGTTCTCCACAGGGGATGTAAATATCCAGCATATGATCAATAATATTGCTGCCTCTTAATGTTCACCTACTGCATTACCTACAAGACTGTACACTACAACATTTTTAATGCCTGGAACTGAATGATGAAACTGTATGTTTTTACAGTAGAAAAGGCTCAACATGTTCAGTCACCAAGAGAGCTGAGCATCTAGTGAAAAAAAGTAGATCAAGCATGGAATCCTATACAAAAACTGCACCCCAGGATCAGACCAAAAAAAAAGAAAAACGGCAGCCCAACAGGGCCAACAAAAATAAATTCTGAGTTGTGGGGGACAGCCAGGCTCAAGTGGGGCCCTGTCCAAATGACTCCTTGACATTTCTCAGCGGCAGTTGAAAAGGCAGACGAGGTTCAAATTACCGGCGGTTGTTTTGGCTTTGCGTGAAATATGGCCGGCCTATTGGAGCGCTGCACACCCTGAGGTACTTTTAATGCCGTTCTCAGGCTGCCACGGCAGTCGATTAGCCCTGCTTGCTAATTAGTTGTCCTTGTTCCTCTGTCACATCTGATCCAAGGTTATAAAACCGCCGCTGTCCGCCAAATGAAGTGACCTGTTATTTGCCATTTCCAAATAGAAACGAAGTCAGAGTGCAAGCGGTAAAGCGGCTCACCGCGGCTGACCCTCTGTTCTCTCAGACTGCCTCCCGTTTTTACATAATTCAGCAGCATCATTCTTACAAATCAGGCCATTTTAATCTGCCTCCATCTCGCTCTGCGGCTGTCTGTGAGCATCCACGGCAGACACATCAGGTACAGATATGCGGTAACTGTGTCTTACTGTGCGTGTGTATGCACACGTGCCTTCTCTGCGTGTGTGTGCGTGTGTGTGTGTGTGTAGTAAGATAAACTACTTACAAGCTGGTTTAAAAATAGGAAATGTCAATATTTGTACAGGTGAAAATATAGAACATCTGCATGGTTGCTGCGATCGGGCAGGTGCCTGTATCAACGCTGCACGCCTCTCCTGCCCTCGGGGGTTAAAGTACTCCGATAATTGGTAGCCAGTGCATGTGCAGTTCAGATAGCGCAGGGACCTTTTGTGTTTTTTTTTCCCTTTGAACAGCGTCTGCTGAACTACCGCAAACAGAGTCTGCAATTTGAGCCGGCTGACAGCTAATTGGACACAGCGGTTGAGGAAACAGGGCTCATAAGTAGTTGTTGCAGGTTCAAGGGTTGGGGGGTTGGGGGGTGGTTGTACCTTTGAGTGAGGTATTTAAACTCAGCTGAAAGAAAAAATGTATACAGCTGTATAACTGGATAACATATGATATAGGAGCTTGTCCTGGATAAGAATGTGTAATAAGCTAGTTATTAATTTTAATAATGCATTAACATACGCTACAGTTGTACAGGAAGATGACATCGATGACCATTGTCAAGTGTTGCTTGACTGTAATCCGTGTGCTGGCGAGTGCTATTGTGGCATGCATTATGCAGGGAGCAGGTAACTGTACACCGGAAGGCTCAAGCCTTTCTACTTGCTTCCGCCAATTAGCCTGACAGTGTTCTTTTCCCTTCCCTGTCTTCTCTTCCAGCAGTGCACTTCCTTGATGAGATCCAAAGCGCCAGCGAGAGAGGGCTGACCTTCGCCTCCTCGTCCCGAAACGCACTGTCACCGGACCAGCGGAAGGGTTAGCGGAGGAGAGCCCGGAACCGGCCTCCGCCCGTCCGGCCGCCCGCCGGCCCCACCCACACCCCCGTCCCCCGATCCCCCCTGTTTCCCGCGTGTGTTGGGTCCCGCGAGCGTCCAAACCTGTTTCTCCAAAGGTTCTTCCAGAAACTCGGACTGTTCTCCCAGGCGGACGGCGCTCGGCCCTCCCAGCCGGAGGCCATGGGGAGCGTGCGGGCTCACCGCTACAGCATCGTCTCCTCCGAGGAAGACGGCATGAAGCTCGCCACCATCTCTGTGCCCAACGGCTACGGCAACGGCAAGGGCAAGGTGCACACGCGGCCGCAGGCCCAGAGCCGCTTCGTCAAGAAGGACGGCCACTGCAACGTGCAGTTCGTCAACATGAGCGAGAAGGGCCAGCGCTACCTGGCCGACATGTTCACCACCTGCGTGGACATCCGCTGGCGCTGGATGATGCTGATCTTCTGCCTGTCCTTCCTGCTCTCCTGGCTCTTCTTTGGCTGCGTTTTCTGGCTGGTGGCCATCTTCTACGGCGACCTGGAGAACAACCCGCAGAAGTGCGTCTCCAACGTGGACAGCTTCACGGCGGCCTTCCTCTTCTCCGTGGAGACACAGACCACCATCGGCTATGGCTACCGCTACGTGACGGAGGAGTGCCCCGTGGCCGTCTTCATGGTGGTGTTCCAGAGCATCGTGGGCTGCATCATCGACGCCTTCATCATCGGCGCCGTCATGGCCAAGATGGCCAAGCCCAAGAAGCGGAACGAGACGCTGGTGTTCAGCCACAACGCCACCGTCGCCATGCGCGACAGCAAGCTGTGCCTGATGTGGCGCGTGGGGAACCTGCGCAAGAGCCACCTGGTGGAGGCGCACGTCCGCGCGCAGCTCCTCAAGTCCCGCACCACGGCCGAGGGCGAGTTCATCCCGCTGGACCAGGTGGACATCGACGTGGGCTTTGACAGTGGCCTGGACCGCATCTTCCTGGTGTCGCCCATCACCATTGTGCACGAGATCGACGAGGACAGCCCCTTCTATGACATGAGCAAGCAGGAGCTGGAGATGTCGGAGTTCGAGATCGTGGTGATCCTGGAGGGCATGGTGGAGGCGACGGCCATGACCACGCAGTGCCGCAGCTCCTACCTGGCCAGCGAGATCCTGTGGGGCCACCGCTTCGAGCCGGTGCTCTTCGAGGAGAAGAGCTACTACAAAGTGGACTACTCCCGCTTCCACAAGACCTACGAGGTGCCTAGCACCCCGCTGTGTAGCGCCCGGGACCTGGCCGAGAAGAAGTACATAACCTCCAGCTCCAACTCCTTCTGCTACGAGAACGAGGTGGCGCTGACGGACAAGGAGGAGATGGAGGATGACGACAGCGGTGGCGGGAGCGTGGGGCCCGAGGGGACCAACACGGACGCGGTCTCGGACTCCGAACACCGCCAGGCCACGGTGCCCCTCGAGCCCCGCCCCTTGAGGAGAGAGTCCGAAATATGACCGCGCGAACGTTTCCCGACCGAGTGGAGGAGCACGTCGAGCTGAAATCCTGCCCCCTCCGCCGAGAACGGACAGCACTGTAGCAGAGAGGGGAGGGGGGGGGGGGGGGGGGTGGGGTGGATGAGGGACGAGGGACTGAGGACTTAAAATAAGAGTGTTGATCCTTAGAACAGATGAAAAGACGAGATAGCATGGTAGAGCGGCATCGCTCTGTGGGATAGAGAGAAGACTCACGGTGTAGTAAAAAATGTACCCGCGTGTGTGAGTAAAAGGAGGGAGGAGGGGATGAGAGAAAAACAACAAAGAGAGGTGTAAACCTGAAACGCACGGGCATGTGTTGTCATTGTTCATTTGTCCTGCAGAAAAAACAAGAAAAAGATGGGTTTAGTAGCATGATATATATTTTTTGTGTAGGTTCATCTGCCTTATTGACTCTGAAAGCTGCTATAGATTATACATTTTCTCCTTTTTCACAATAGGTTTTTTTTTTGAAAAAAAAAAGAGACAAAAACAAGAAAAGCACTTTACACAATTAAGTGCACCAAGAGTAGTATAACTACAAAGTAAAGAATATATTTTCAACATCACAGTGAATAAAACCAAAGACATTTTTTGCTGTTTTTGCACAGAATCCCCAACAAAAAAAAGATCCCAGTCTAGAAAGTTCCCTTTGTTTGATCTGTCAAATGTTCACCCAGGATATTGGCAGCAGGAGACAGATTCTTCTGGGAGAGGGAGAGAAAGGTTTGATCTTGTCTATCCTGAGTGCGTTTCAGCTGGGGGATGCTTGGCAGGGCCTCTGTGAATTTTGAGGAACCTCCATCAAGCAAAATACTTCACAGCCATCCCCCGGAGGCAGAAATCTTGAACCCAGTTCAACGCTGTTGCTGCCAACGCTAGATAAACATTTATTTTAGAAGAGGGGAAAGAAGCAGACCCCTCTAATGGAAAGTGAGAGTTGAAAATGTTCAGATTTCCGTGCAGGCTAGTTAACAGTGTAATGCCAATAGCCAGTGCACGCAGTCGTTTCTGTTTATTTGTACTGTGGTGCTGTAATATTACACCCAATTCAAGTTTAACTAGCACATGATCTGTTAATGAGCTGGTCTCAACACAGACACACATGTTTTCAAAATGAGCCTTTTAAAGTGATGTCACTGGGCCCCAAACATTAAGCACATAATCTTGTTTAAAGGCGTCATTACAGAAGTTGAGAAGGGGGTGTGTTTGTGTGTGTGTGGGTGGGGGTGGGTGTTTGGGTCATTGCATGGGGAGAAGGACAGGACAGAGGATGGGGGGTCCCACATAACATGATAGTATGTACACCATATGCGGCTTGATCCATCTTCTTCTTGTCTAAGTATAGTGATGTCCAGCAACTAAGCCTCCAGGCAAACATTGTGGATTTTAAAAAAAGTAACACATGTCTGGTGGAAAAAGTAAAAAGTGACAAGTTAACTAATGTGAAGTTAACTAACTTAACTAATAATGGTAACTAACCAGGCGTCTGCAGGATATTCACATTAAGTTTAGAGGGGGGGTAGATGATGTCATTTTGGGGGTTGCTGAAGATGACCCCTTTCATCCCCAAATGCATTGAAGAGGGGTTTTTTTTTTTGGGGGGGGGGGGGGGGGGGGGGATTCGAAACAGAAAAGATTCATAGGAAAACATGGCTGCATTGGATGAGGCAGGTGTCGGCACTTTTCTGCCCTTAGAAACTGATCCTGGATAGGAAACAAAACTGTATCTTAAATTGTTTGGGGTTTGGATTGAGGGTGGGCATTCTGATCCTAGATCTGTGACAGGGAGCAGGAAGCACCGGGGGCGTTTGTTCCGTAGCTGACCACTCCTCACACCATCTGACATCCTTGACTGTGAACAACGAGCATATGAATGTCAATAACAAAGTGCTGCTAAGTTACACACTGTAAGACTCATGTGAAAGATGAGAGCCGAAATGTATTATCTTTCTCTTAACTGAACTATTTTTTTTAAATAAAGAAAGAAAGAAACAAATGAAAACTTCTATTTCTTAATGGGCAGGTGAGCATGGCACTTTCTGTCTGTGAAATAAAGGGGGGCACTTTTCTTTCCAGGAGAGAGCTTTCTTTTTTCAGCAATCCTTCCTTTCTCTTATACGTTTGTAAATGTTAGAAACTATTTTTGTATTGAAAGCCAAATGTAGACCAGTACATTTGTACTTGTACTTTTAGATTTGTTAAAAAAAAAAAAGAAAAGAAGTCTACAGGTTCTTCGAGTCCTTCAGGTTTATCGTGTCAGAATGTACAGGGCTGCTGTAGAAGTTCCACATTTCTCACCCAGCTCCCAGTGATGCAGCAGGTGGGGCTCTGAGGTCCTTCTCTGAAACAGGCAGGGTTTACCAGCAAGGCAGCTGCCAGGGTGAACTCGGCCCCCCTCCTTTCTCCCCTTTCCTGCTCCTCTGCCTTTCCCCTCCTCTTCTCTTTAGAGTGACAGCGTTTAGTAAAAGTGTTTTTTTTTTTACAGTGATATTTTTGAAAAAAAAAAAAAAAAACTTTAATTAAAGACAAAGCTGCATCACGGCATTATGACGTCAAACCTTCGTCCCTTGCCGCTCTGTGTTTCGGTCGATGTCGGAATGTGCCCTGTTCAAACGCATCGAGGCTCACGGGACGTTCTGGGGAACCCCACGATGAAAGGAAGGACTCGGCTGAGGGTGACTCTAACCCTGCCCCCTGTTTGGGTTTCCTTACAAACTCACCGCACGTCCCTTCTGTTGAAAAATACCCCTCACAACATCAGCGCAGACAACCTTTAAGACAGACAGAGGCAAAAGATGCTTGGGTGTAAAGAGTCATCTCCTAAGAACACTAACATGCTAATTCTTTGACCTACGTCTATGAACTGAAGGCAGAAAGAAAAGAGAGAGGAAGCCTGTGTTCCAAACTACATACTTACATGCTAGTTGGCAAGCACAGAAGTATAGGATTTTCAGGCTACCATGTGAAGTACGGATCCAAAACTGAAGCATGTGAGATCGGCTATGCATCTGAATTTCCCTGCTGTGTCGTCATGTTCAGGAAGAAGGCAGCGGTGGTGGAATTTGTGTGCAGGAGTTGGTGGTAGACAAGGTATTCAGTTTCCACTGCACACTGAAACTAGAAACATTATGAAGTATTAATCACCTCTTTTAAAATACATTGGGAGGCTCAACAAATATGCTTACTGTACATGTGAGGTCAAAGGTCATGGTACGATGATCATGCAAAGTGTGTTCCAAATCGATCCCCTTTTTGCGTGTAGTGCTTACTCACGTGCTTGGTGGTACACACTTTTACGCATTATGATTTGAGGCACCTACAGCGTTGTTGAACATCAGTACAGTATACCTTCTTTTAAGGGGAGAGTTCTTTCTTTTACAGGAGAGTTCTTCCCAATGTGCGCTCTTCAGCGGGTCTGTGCTGTCCCTGTGTCAGCCGTCTCTGCGAGCATGCCCCGGGTCTCTGAGCATGCCCTGGGTCTCTGCGAGCATGCCCCGGGTCTCTGAGCATGCCCTGGGTCTCTGCGAGCATGCCCTGGGTCTCTGCGAGCATGCCCCGGGTCTCTGCGAGCATGCCCCGGGTCTCTGAGCATGCCCCGGGTCTCTGCGAGCATGCCCCGGGTCTCTGAGCATGCCCTGGGTCTCTGAGCATGCCCTGGGTCTCTGAGCATGCCCTGGGTCTCTGCGAGCATGCCCCGGGTCTCTGCGAGCATGCCCCGGGTCTCTGCGAGCATGCCCCGGGTCTCTGCGAGCATGCCCCGGGTCTCTGAGCATGCCCCGGGTCTCTGCGAGCATGCCCCGGGTCTCTGAGCATGCCCCGGGTCTCTGCGAGCATGCCCCGGGTCTCTGAGCATGCCCTGGGTCTCTGAGCATGCCCTGGGTCTCTGCGAGCATGCCCCGGGTCTCTGCGAGCATGCCCCGGGTCTCTGCGAGCATGCCCCGGGTCTCTGAGCATGCCCCGGGTCTCTGAGCATGCCCCGGGTCTCTGCGAGCATGCCCCGGGTCTCTGAGCATGCCCCGGGTCTCTGAGCATGCCCCGGGTCTCTGCGAGCATGCCCCGGGTCTCTGAGCATGCCCTGGGTCTCTGAGCATGCCCTGGGTCTCTGAGCATGCCCTGGGTCTCTGAGCATGCCCTGGGTCTCTGCGAGCATGCCCCGGGTCTCTGAGCATGCCCTGGGTCTCTGAGCATGCCCTGGGTCTCTGAGCATGCCCCGGGTCTCTGCGAGCATGCCCCGGGTCTCTGCGAGCATGCCCCGGGTCTCTGAGCATGCCCTGGGTCTCTGAGCATGCCCTGGGTCTCTGAGCATGCCCTGGGTCTCTGCGAGCATGCCCCGGGTCTCTGAGCATGCCCCGGGTCTCTGCGAGCATGCCCCGGGTCTCTGAGCATGCCCTGGGTCTCTGCGAGCATGCCCCGGGTCTCTGAGCATGCCCTGGGTCTCTGAGCATGCCCTGGGTCTCTGAGCATGCCCTGGGTCTCTGAGCATGCCCTGGGTCTCTGAGCATGCCCTGGGTCTCTGCGAGCATGCCCCGGGTCTCTGAGCATGCCCTGGGTCTCTGCGAGCATGCCCCGGGTCTCTGAGCATGCCCTGGGTCTCTGCGAGCATGCCCCGGGTCTCTGCGAGCATGGCCTAGGTCTCTGTTGCGTGCCACAGACGGTTATCTCCACTGACAGTGCGGATGCTTGGGGCTGCTGCCGCTGTGGATATGGAGCCTTCTCTGAGGGACACAGTGAGATAATTAAACCTGCTGTTTCTCTGTGGCTGCAGCAGCCATGCATTCACCGCGCCGGGGACGGCACACAGAAATATCACCCTGCCTCCTCACAGTCCTGGATACTTTGAATATCAAAAAGATGAGTCATGAGATCAGTCTCAAAGGTTTTTCTCTGAGTGGCTCGGAGGGCCTCTCCAAAACCTCCTTCAGATGAAACACACGCCGAAACCGGACACAACCTCTAACGCTGTTATCACCCTATAATCATATATGCAATTTAAACCATGAGGACAACAACAAAACTTTTTTTTTCTTTTTTTAATTGAAGACATCACAGTCTAGCAAAAGCAATATGATGTGTTTTTCCCCTTTTTGATTTTTTAATAATTTTTTTATTATTGGCATTATTAGGAACTTTGGGGGGGGGGGGGTTATAAGCCAAAAGTACTGTAGCCTCCCAGAGTGAATGCTCTGTGTGTGTGAGGACTGTGTTCATTGAGTGATTAAGCAGGACTGGGGTCAGTGTGAGTCCCCCATGTCAGTGTCATTGAATTAAGGCCATGACAGAACTAGGTACTTACTTTGTAAATATGCCATCCTTTTCAAATCAATTTTTGTATCAGAGTCTTCCTAATATATGGCAAAACTTTGGAATGTACAGATTTTTATGTTATGACTAATGTTATGATTATGAATACTATTATTAATATTATTGTGTACTATTTTGCGTTGTTTTTTTTTTCAATAAAACAGCAGAAAAAAGATCGAAATTGCTGGTCTGTTTATTTTCCTCTACATTGGAAGGGCACATGGGTATGTTGTAAACAGTGTTATCTTCTTCCAAAAATAAGCATGTTTATGGTAACTTGATCTCCGACCTCTTTGTCACAATTGAAGTGATTTATTGTGAAAAGGTGATAGTTCCCCATTACACACAATTAAATAAAAAGACTTAGCTGCTGCTGATACAGATACGTACATGATAGGTGATATTCTTACTAAATCTGTCAATCTTTTAATCCAGTCATGAAAAACTGGTACAGGATGATTATCCCATATGTGAGTGAAAATAATCTTGTCCGTCTCTGGTATGTGAAGCTCACCAATGACATGCTTGCATCTTCAGTGGCAGGTTCATAGAAGCACCGTATTGTGAAATAATGACATATACAGTA